>NC_084824.1:32314210-32493340 GCF_958449725.1 Rosa rugosa
CGCTACACAATTTGAATAGTGTACCGGGAGTTGCAACAACACAAAACCCGGTAAGCTTTTTACAGCCAGTATGAGTAAACAAGAAAGAACTGTTGATTTATTAAATTACAATTCAAGTAAAATTCAACAGTATTACGTCTGCAAAGAGACATCAAACCACTCATGGAAAACCACAAGGAATACATTTTCACAATCCTCAAATCACAATACACCACACTGGTCCTGCAAACACCCAACCCACATAACACCACTCTGGTCCATCCCAATAACACGTTAGAGCTCTAACTGCCTCGTTACCTCTGACACCTTGGCCTAGGGTCAAGCAACGGCAAAAATACTTCGGTTAACACTATAACCGTCGCGCTTTGGACATCCCCATCCTCAGCACCATATACTTCGGTTAATAATAAACCGTCGCACTTTGGACATCCCCGTCCTCGGTACACAACTTCGGTTAATAATAAACCGTCGCACTTTGGACATCCCCGTCCTCAGTACACAACTTCGGTTAATAATAAACCGTCGCACTTTGGACATCCCCGTCCTCAGTACACAAACACTCCGGTTATCCATAACCGTCAAACTTCGGACACCTCGTCCTCAGAATCCTACATTCTCCAACTCTATACATACTCCAATGTAAATCATGAATATTAACAAGAACTCATCAATCATGATCATCACATATAAATATGATAAGTCAAATTTCAAACCATAATAAATAAATCATCACAATTCCACACTCTTCAATGTCACACCATTCCACATATAATCACGTAATTATATATATATATACGTAATCACCCACTCAGGAATGACCACTAATACCAACTATAGTTCACACAAGAAAATCATGAAATTCATTTTGTATAATTAAATCATTTTACTTACCTATGGACCGTAGTTGATCAAGTCCATATGATTTAAAACAAATATTTATTCCATAAATATTTTCACACAATTACTACAGAAAATAAAGTAATTAAAGGTACTCGGTTCGTAATATGAACCACGTGAGGTTTACTCACCTCTAAATTCCCGCTGCGTCTTCTTAACAGCTCAAAACAACGATCCGAAATCGTTCACCAATCAATCCATCAACCACCTAGTCAAACACGATCTTAACTTAGCAATCATTCATAAACCACACATATACAGAAATCCAACGGTCGGATCGAAATTATATGATGATCCAACGGTCGGATCCTCACGGATCGCCCTTAGGATCATCCTCCAATATTATCACGAAGATCCAACGGTCAGATCTTCTCGAATCATCCTTACAAACATCTCCACAAAATTATATGAAAATCTGACGGTCGGATTCTCACGAATCGCCTTCCGAATCACCATTTCTCAATTATACGAAGATCCAACGGTCGGATCTTCGCCCATGACCACACAAAGCCACTGGGACAGTCATAAGATCATCATAACAAAACTACAAGTCCATCTGACGGTCCTAACTTCACATATTACGAATCAAACGATCGAAATCGATCGAAACGTAAAAATTCATAACTTAATCATATGATATCCAAAAATTGCGTATAATATATCAAAATGATCGTATTGAAATATAGAATCTGAAAATGTACAGAAACCATATTTTTGATCCCCGGAGGTGGCCGGAAAGGGCCGCCGGAGTTAGTGGCAGAGCCGCCGCCGACCACCACCAATGGTGTCGGGGCCGGGCTGCTCTTCTTCCTCTCATCATGCTTAACAACTTTCATAACTAGCACGAAGTCTGAAAATGACCGGAAGGGGTCGAAAATTACCTTGAACAGTATGAAGGTGGCCGGAATTTTCCAGAAACCGGCGAGAAACTGCAGAAAACGGCGAGCTCCAATTCGACGTAAAAACGTCAATTTAAGGCTTCGATTCCTTCTGAAGAGTTGTTAAGAAACTCAAGAAGAACTCACTGGTTCAAGAAGTACAGAAAAATATGGTCTGTAGCTCGAGATATACCGATCGAAAGCTTCGGTGGTCGGAAAAATTCCAGAATTTTGCAGAATCCGGCAAGGCTTGATTTCGACGTCAAAACTTCAATTTCAGGCTTCGATTCCTTCTAGAGAGTTGTTCAGAAACTCAAGGTGAGTTTACCAGTTCAAGAATCACTCGAAACGAAGCTCCACAGCTTGAGATATCTGGATCGAAAGTTCCGTTCGATCTAGCTCGGGGTTGACTTCAGCAGCTGCTACGAGCCGCGCCGCCGTGCAAGGGTGCTTCTGGGAGTTTCAGAAGGTTGAGACGAACCTGAGGATGGAGTTTGGCAAGGATTGGTGGCTTGTAGCTCGAGTTATCAAGCTCGGGACCAAATCGGGTTAAACCGGCCTCGTGCTCCACCGCCGTGTACGGCTCACGAGACGGCCAAAAGATACCACCGGCAGCTGCGCAAGGAAGAGGTGAAGGCGTAGGACGTGGTCCGGTGTCATTTGGTGGTCTGTGGTGCTAGAGAGAGATTGGAGAAACCGTGCTCTGTTTGTTGCTGGGTTCGGCCGACAGAGAGAGTGAGAGTGTGAGTGAGAGAGAGGGAGAGTGTGAGTGTCGGTCGATCACAATCAACTCAATCAGTAACCCTACTAATTAAGCATAATCATTAAAGGTAAAGCATCAAAATCATGAAAGTAAAAGCAATGTTGTTTTGCTTTGATTAAAAGAAATGGGTTATTACAATACGCTACCTTCCTCGGATGTAGTCTTCGGGTTACCAAAGACGTCCTCGCCATGCACGGGGAACAGAGGAAGAGTTTCAACCTCCTGGTGATCTCCTCCTCGTTGTTGCAGGGATGTTCGTCCTCCTGTTGTGCCAAAAGAGTTGTACTGGTATTAGTATTGAAGGGTGAGGAAGAATATGAAACAAAATTTAAATCAAGAAATCCTTCATTACCAGTAGAATAGGTGGAACCAAAGTTGAGATCAATGGATCTACCATCATCAGTAGAACTAGTGGACCCAAAATTGATGTCAATGGATCCACCAGCTGGCCCAAAATTGATGTCGATGGATCCACCAGCACCAGTAGAACCAGTGGACCCAAAATTGAGATCAATGGATCTACCAGTACCAAGAGAACTAGTTCCCATGGGCACTGGAGCAGCCTGATTACACCTATTCATCTGCTTCTCTCGAGCCCTGACGTTCTGGAACCAAAAGTAAATGTTCTTACCCTCAACATGTCCATACTGGTTCAGCTGGAGGCAGATCTCGTGAATGTGCTCTGTAGATGGGCACTTAAATCCCTTGACGTAGTAAAGATCCTTGAGGATTCTTATTTGTTCTGGAGTAGGAATCCATCTGGTACGGCTTCGCCAGAAATCCATGTTGGCACTACTTCCAGCTGCTTGGGTGTTTCCTCCCTCCTCTGTTGGTTGCTGTTGTTGTGGTTCCATTTGTTGCGGGGTTTGGAGCTCCATTAGTTGCAGAGTTCGTGGCTCTTGGGTCATGGAGTGAGAGGATGTGAAAATCGAGGAATACATGGTTTAGTGTTTGAGGGAGATTTTGTTAGAAGGATTGGAGTTGTTGAACTGGTGATTGGAGATCTGAGATTCTCAGAGGAAAGATGAGATCGAATCTTCAAATGGAAGAAAAGATCTGAGAAAGAAGGATTGAAGATTTGGAGGAAAAGATTGAAGATCTGAAAGTTCAGAGGAAAGATGGGATTGAATCAACTAGATGGGAGAGAAGATCAGAAGAGAAGGATCGAAATTGATGAAGAAAGGATTTGAGAAGAGAAAGGCTGAAGAGTTGAGAGAGAAAGACTTGAGCTCGGAAGAAAATTTCTTTTCTTTTGGAGTGAACAGTTTTTCTCCAGAATGCACCTATTTATAGAACAAGGTGAGCAGATCTCCACCGTTGGATGAACGATCTCAGAATTTGAATCCACGCGTTGGATTAAAGTCATCCGAAAACCCGGAAAAGTTGTTGGCGCGTGGAGAGCGTGTAAGGGGACAGGCCGAACCTCGAGATGCTGTGGCAGACAGCTTTAGCCGAAAGCAGATTTGACTGCCGTAAATCACGGAAGGGATAAGCCGTGACACAAGTGGGCCGTACTTGGGCCTGTCTCGGATCAAGGCATCACTGTAGCTGTGGGTGGAGGCCTGATGGGCCGAGTTTCAGAAACAGTTTTGGACATGATGGGCCGAGTTTCTGAAACAGTTTTGGATGAGTTGGGCCGGATTTCTGTAACAGTTTTGGATACGTTGGGCTGGGTTTCTGCAACAGTCTTGGATGTTTTGGGCCGAATTGTTGAAACAGTTGAAACAGTTGGTTTAAATAAAAGGATTGGTATGGATAATAACGTGAGCAGCCGTGCTCGAGTGGTTGAGTGTACAGTTCGTGTACAAGAGGTCTGAGGTTCGAACCTCGCCTCTCGTTTATTTTTATTATGTTCGTTTATGACCTAATAAGTATAAAATTTGTACACATTATATTAAGCACAGCTTGTGCTCCAGTGGTTAGGGGACAAAGGTTTCGTGCGGCAGGTTGAGGTTTCGAACCTTGCCTTCCCCGTTATTTTATTTATGTCACTTATGACATAATAAATATAACACGTGAGCATATATTAATGAAGGCAGCTCTTGCTTCAGTGGTTGGGAGCAAAACCTTCGTGTTTGAGGTCGGGAGTTCGAACCCTACCTCTTACAAATATTTTTGGGTCTCGTATATGCTTGATATACGGACGTATATACGGTATGTACGGTATACATACGTATATACGGTCTGTACGGTATGTATACTTATATACAGTTGTACAGTATGCATACGTATATATGGTCTGTACGGTATGCATACGAATATACAGTTGTACGGTATGCATACGTATATACGATCTGTACGGTATGCATACGTATATACGGTATGTACAATTTCATACCGTAGCCGAGCTGGAAGTTGGTGGGCCAAATAGTAAGCCCAAATAGTAAGCTCGAATAGTAGGCCCAAATGTTAAACCCAAAATGGTTTGGGCCGGTTCGAAATGTGGATGGTCCGATTTCTTCAGGCCCAATTGGCCAGCCCTAGTGCTTAGTCCAAGGATTGAGCAAGCCCAAGTCATCATCATTGGGTGACATAATTTATTGGCGTGCTTTTGGGGATGATTTGTTTTGAGTAATGCATCTCTATGGTTGTGAAGAGTGGTGCATGCTTAAGTTTTACTATGGAGATTTACCGTGATGCTAATTGAGTAGCGAAACACTTTGTGGGAGTGTTTACTGTGCTTGTATGCCAGTACAGAGTGAAGATCTATGTGATGATCTATGTGAAGATCTATGTGAGGATCTATGAGATGATCCATGTGACGATTTTGTGTATGTGATGTGGAGTGTTGTTGAGCAGTTGTTGTGTGAGTTTACGTTTGTGATGAAAGGATTTAGTGGCCATAGGAATGTATTTTTATACAAAGGATTGAGGCTTTGTAGATTACTACAGATTTGGAAAAGATGGAGATTCTATAGTTAGGTCAACCTTAATCGAGAGGAATTGACTTACGCTTAAATTTCGGGACGAAATTTCTTTAAGGAGGGTAGATTGTAATACCCCGGAAAAAAATCCAAATTAAATTCCGTGGATTTTTAGAAATGATTTCACGATAGTAGGAGCGAGTACGAAGCTTGGAGAAGTTGTGGAATTAGTTCGAACGATTTTATTTTCGAAAACGAACGTTTTTAGGGGGTCAACAAAGTTGACTTTTTATACGTTCAAAATTTGGGAAAACTTCCTTCATGAAAGTTGTAGAGCTCGTCGATACGAGTTCGTGGACATGTGGAACGCATTATTCGGAGTTCGTATGATTAAGTTATGAATATTTGAAAATTGGGAATTTTCTATAAATAGGAAAAATTTCTGATTTATTCATTAAGGACGAAACTTTTCTGTTTTTGCGGAATAGTCCCCCGGACTCTCTCTCTCTCTCGATCGAAAACCCTCAGACCCGGCGGGTCGAGCTCGACCCGACCCGGCTTTTTCACCACCCTCCGGCCACCTCCAGCTCAGGACCCGGCGCCTGCCGAACTCGCCGCCGCACGCCCAGTCGCCTTGTGGTGTCATCTTGCTCCGCCGCTGCCCCCAGAAGTGGATCGAAGCCCCCCCGAAGCTAGAACCCGACCTGACCGGAAAACCACTTTTCCGGCGTTGCATGGGCCGATCGTTCCCATTTTCGTGATCTCCTCTTCATGCTGATCATCCCCATGTAAGCCTTTCATCAAGATTTTGTGTATAGAACGCTAGATCATGGTTTGACTTTTTCGACGTCCCTGATTTAATCTGAAATCTGATCAGACGCACGAGATTAATCCAACTTCAACGCTTGATCTAGGACGATCTAGGCCAAACCAGACTTAGCTCCAGGTATGAAAGTCGACCACCCTTTCATTTTGAACCAGTTTGTAGTTGGTCACTTTGCCATCTGAGGTGGTTGACCGGCGTTGACCGCCGCGTTGACCGCCCACTGACCACCGCTTGTGGCGGCGCATCAGACCATATTTCGAGTTTTCATTATCTAGGCGATGATCTATGCATCCATACGAGCGTTTTGATATATAACATGGTCATGTTAGAAAAAGTTGATAAATAGTGGATTTACGTTTTGACGTTACTATTTAACGTTTTTACGTTTATCTTCGGTTTACGATCTGTGAAGATCTGACCATCGGTTTTGCTTCAATTTTGGATATGTTGATCGTATGACTGTCCCGGTGACTTTGTGAGGTCACGGGCGAAGATCCGACCGTTGGATCTTCGTATAATTGAGAAATAGTGATTCGGAAGGCGATTCGTGAGAATCTGACCGTCGGATTTTCATATAATTTTATGGAGATGTTTGTTAGAGTGATTCAAGAAGATCTGAGTCTTCGTGATAATTTTGGAGGATGATCCTAAAGGCGATCCGTGAGGATCCGACCGTTGGATCATCATTAAATTCAGATCCGACCGTTGGATCATCGTATAATTTCGATCTGACCGTTGGATCATCATTAAAATTAGAATCCGACCGTGGGTTTCCGTATATGTGTGCTTTTGAGTTGTTGGCTAAGTTAAGATCATTATTGGATTAGGTGATCGATGGATTTATTTGGCGGACGATTCGTGAGATTGTTAATGGAGCTGTTAAGAAGACGCAGCTGGATTAGAGGTGAGTAAACCTCACGTGGTTCATATTACGAACCCAATATAATTAATTGCTTTATTTTGCAATCATATGAACTATAGTTGGTATTAATGGGCATTCCTGTGTGAATGTCTATCTATATATATATTATTTATGTGAAATAATATGTATTGTTGAAATTGTGAGATATTATGTACTGTTATGGTTGTGTTGAGTTTATTGTTGAAAAGCAACAATATTGTGAGAGGTATTAAATTTATTGTTGAGAAACAATAAATTGTTGATTTGTTGAGATATATTGATCTGTGGAGATCAATAGGTCACGGGGGTGACCATGGCATCTATTAGTGAACCACGCCCTTGTACCGGGTAGGTGGAAACTAATAGCATTAAATCGTGAACCACGCCCTCGCGCCGGGTAGGTGGAAACGATCAGTTAGAGCTCTAGTCTGTCTGCCAAATGTTGAGTGATCTTATGAGGGTAACGGGGAGTGACTCATAAGTGTATAATATTTATATATATATATATTTATATATATAAGAGAGTGAGAAAGTGAAGTGGTTTTGTGGTGATCATTGTAATTGTGATGTTTCTACATTTCTATACTTGAGTTAAAGGAAATGTATTTTATTAAATCAACAGTTCTTTCTTGTTTACTCATACTGGCTGTAAAAAGCTTACCGGGTTTTGTGTTGTTGCAACTCCCGGTACACTATTCAAATTGTGTAGCGGGTAATCCTACAGGACAGGAGAACCAGGACGGTGATCGTGCGGTTAGAGCAATTGTTAGAGTTTTACAGCAATTGTACGTTGTGAGGTGTGTTATGCTCATTTGAGCTTTACAATATTGCTTGTGAGAGTGAATTGTAATAATGAACTCGAAGTTTCGAGATTTGGATTTTGTAATTGTAATTATTCATGTTTCGGATTTGAATTTATTATTCAAAATTCGGGGCGTGACAAAATGTGTGCCCAATGACCGGACACTCCACATCGGGAACATACGTACATCTCTGTGCTCAGACTCTATTAATTAAGGAGCTTTGAAAGCATCATTAGGATGGCTCTTAGTGTTGGTGGCGCCACCAACATGGCCAGAGGAGTTGCCTCTCTCTCTCTTTCCACGTTGACCTCTTCGGTTCCGTGTCCACCTATTTTGGCTGTTAACTTCCTCATTAGAGCGAGAATATGGACAAGAAATTCCAGAATTGTCCCTAGATTTAGGGTTTCTCTCTTGGGGCCCTCCCTTAAGGGCGCGCCTATAATTGGACTCCGGAATATGCTCTATTTCCACGGATCTCAAATTATAGTTCTTCACAAGGATGTTGTCATGCTTTTCAGCGACATTCATAGCGATCATCTAGTGAATCTTCAAACTTTATTACCAACTGCTTCTTGGCATATGAAATCTCGGCTTCGGACATCAACAGGTCTCTCATATTACTCATGGAATATGTGCTTCACTCTCACAGCTCCATTAGCCCAAACAAACAAGAGTGAGTATTTAGTTCATTATGAAGTTTTTTCTATGATATATAGTACTTGTTAATTGAATATCATATGTGTATTATGATTGATCGGCGCCAAAAATTTTTGTTTCTTCCCTTCTTGTTATGTGCTTCATGTATTCAATTATCCTCTAAATTCCCATTTATTACATGACGAATAGCTCCAAATTATTTGCTTCCCAAAGTCATGCAGATTGGTCAAGCATATACATCCACACCTTAAAGTTCATTTGTTCCAAGCTACCGCTTTTCTGGACAATATGCATGGTTCCAAGCTAGCCATAGCTTCAGAACACTTTAGAACATAAGGAGTATTTTCTAATTTAAGGGTGGCTTTTTATTTGGGCACCCTGCAATAACAATTAGTCAGTAGTAGCAGCTATCTAGTTTGAATAAGACCTGAAGAATTGAGTTCATTTTTGGGGCATGAGAACATAGATATCATATATATGGATAAAAAGTCTGTATGCAAGAAGAATACAAACCCTTTATATGTTCGCCTATTTTTATGTTTGTTTTGAACCTCTTGAGAATAATTCTTAGACATCTATTTCTCTTATTTTCCAAGTATATATGACAGCATGATATAGTATATTCTTCAATATGTATACGTAGTATAAAGTTGAGCAGTCTTAAGAAAGATATTGTATCTGTATCCTGCATCATGATTCATGAATATACATGTTCTTTGATATGATACACAAGCCATCTCTCTCTTCCGGCCACTTGGGGACGAACGATTAGCACCATTCGACTCCTCTACTCCTAACCAACCTCCCTACAGTGGTGGATCACGACATCGAGGCCGAAAAACGAAGGAACGAGGCGAGGAACCTCACGGGGCCAATTTCGGTCAACGCCCTGTTCTCCGGATTCTGGCCACCAAAATCGTCCAAACTTCTGCCAAACTTGGCCGATCAGAAGCGGTTTGAGACGCAGATCATCCTCCCCAAAGCTTTTGCCGAGAATCGAAACGTGGAGGAGGAACTGACGGTTAGAAGCTACGGGTCACTATTCACGAATCGGGTTCAAGCTTCTCCTTAATTGTTGAGGTACTTCTAGTTATTTTATGGATTTGTTGTAGTTAAGAAAGTTGTTCGTATCGTTGAGATGAAGCTGCTGCCAAAATTTGGTGGCCATTGGAGCTGGTGGAGGTGGTGGTGGCACCTCCACTGTGGGCAGTAGTGGCGGCGCGCAGGGCAGCTTTTTTAATTTCGATTATTTTTGCTAGTTAAATTCTATATTTGTTGTAGAGGTTGAATATGTGATTTTGGTGAATTTTGGTGAAGTTTGGGATTGATTGCGAATTTTCGAAGTTTGGAGTTTCGGATGTCGATTTGTGGGAATCCGACCTTCAGATTTCCCTTGTTTCCGATATGGAATACCTTAATCGACATATTGATATTAGTAGTGAAGTTTGGCTTGAATCCAGAAAGAAATGGAGAATTTGGTTTACGTAGGGTTTTCGAGATTCATTATAGAATCATATTTATTTGTCAAATTGTTGTTTACTGAATACAATTGTGTATAGGATGAGGTACTGACTCATCGCTCGACGAGGATCCTTACGCTTGGGTACCACATTAGCCGTATACTGTGAGTGGACTTTTGTTTTAACCAATGATGCATGCTGTTATTTTTCCCGAAGTATTGATTTAAGTATTTACTATTATATTATAACTTGAGCATATATTGAGTTCGGAAATTGACTTCGGGTTATTTCGTGATTTTCACTTTCAATGATGATTTTCGAAGTTTGATTATGATCCATTTCGGTTATATTGGTGGAAGTGGATTTTTGTATTACCATTTTGTGTGATTTTGAGTTCCGATGATTTATCTCTGATTTATAATTATTATTTTTGACGTATGTTTTGTTGACGGATTTATGAGTAGTCTTTTGGCGTGTGGGACACGTCATGATTTATTTGTTTATCTTGAGATTTTCCGAGTACGATTGGAAACGTACTCGTGCTATTATTTGCGGAATTTGGGGAAGCTTTATGGATTTATGGATCTACTGTTTTCGAATGATTTTCTTCACCATGGGTCGATTCATTTAGTTCTCCTCCTCACGTGGGTGTACTCGAGCATTATTATTGTACTCCTCCCTGCTTACTATGTTTTTGTGGGTGAGTTTGAGCATAGAGCCTGGGAGGCTCCCTTCATTGCATGGTGATATTTCTTCCCCATATCCTTCTGTTACTTGACTAGTGGGACTAGTCTGATCTTGTTTAACCAGCGGGGCTGGTCTTATTTTCTCTAGTATCAAAGTTTCAATCTTTTTGCTTGGTTGTTTGTGACTAGCGGGGCTAGTCGGTTTTCCTGAGCTGAACATCAGTAGGTTTATTTTCCTTAATTGTTGCATGCATTGAGTTTTTAAAGAAATAAACGTGGGAAAGTATAAACTTCTTTTGTTTTAGAATTACTTATTCTAACGTTTTTATGTACTTTTCCCCTGGGACCGTCGGTTTCATTTGCCCAGTCTATAGAGTAGCTGGTTCAGCATAGTAGGATTCAGGGTATAGCATCTGCTGCTATTGTTTTCATATTGTAGGTTAATCGTTTAGCCTACTTGTATAATGAATTCTTTTTCTCGTTTAGATTGCTCTGATAACCTGTGGGACAAATGTTGTAAAGTTTCAGAGTTGCACTTGTGTATTTGGTTTATGTTGTATGCTTCGTATTTCAGTTGTAAACTGTGGAGTTGTTGTGATTTGGGGAGTAGGGCGGCTCCAGAAGAATAAGGATGGCTTATTAAAAGTGTGAATGTGTTTTTACAAGTTTTGGATAGCCCATTTTAGGGGAGACTCTACCGAATTTTTGGTAGAGTTATTCCTAAGGTGGGCCCCATAGGGCCACCTAAGATTTCAGGTGGAAATTAGGGGCGGGTCCAGTCATAGAATGATTGGACGAATATTTTCTATGTTTTTAGTATCATTTTCTCGACATTTTGCTTAGTTATTTTCTTAGCAATATCATTTCTAACTTAGTTTTGTGGCAAGGAGGAAATGAGATGCATAAATGATCAGAAATGGAGAAATGAAGCCTTCCTAATCCTACTAGGAAAATGAATCCCAGTTGAAGTAGGAATCGTAATGCAACTAGGAGTGAGCTCAGAAAAATGATGTTCGGAAATGAGAAATGACAGAGTCCCAGTTGGACTAGGAAACCTGATTATACTAGGAGTCCTGGTGGTGCTAGGAGATGCTGTGTTTTGAAGATGACTCAAAGTAGTTCAAGATTGTTCTAGAATAAGAAGGAATTTCGGCAATATGAAGACTATTTTCGGATTGGCCCATTTTGGGGAAGTTTGGCCCGAAGTTTGAAGCATGTGACTTGCACATGATGCTCTAGATTCTTCTTGACGTTTTTGAGGAGTCCATGGCCCATTCTGCATGCTTTTGCCGTGAGAATTACAAGGAATTACTAGAAGATTTCGCCAAATATCTTTAAGGGATTATTTTGGATTTTCTTGGAATTTTATGAGAGAAAATAGAGGAATAAGAATTGATTTATGATTCTACATACAAGGAGGCCAAAAATAAGTCTAAGTACATGGAAGATTTCGGCCAAAGAAAGGTTACTTGCTCTCCAATTTTCATTCTATTTTTCTATTGGTCGAAGTGATGCAATTCAAGAGAAATTCAAGGGAACCCTAGACCTTGTTGTTCACTATATAAAGGGAGTTTGTGAAGACATTCTACACACCACAAAAATTCAGAATCAAAAGCCACAAACACTTCCCTTTCTCTTCCAAGTTTCGGCAACTTCAAGAAATCCAAGGTTTAAGACCGTGAAGCATCCATTCATCCATTCAAGCATCCTTGTCGTGGCTCTCATCCATTCCACCACCTTTTGAAGCTTCTTGCGTCCTTGAAGATAAAAAAGTGTAACCATGGAACCTTATTTTCTGTTTTCGGTTTTGAACTATGTAAAACTATTTCGGGTTTTAATTAAATTGCGATTTGGTTTTCTTATTTGGATTTATGACTTGCGATTTCTATGGTGGATGAAAGATTAAATTTAGTTATGTGATTTTTGAATACTATGAAGCATGTTTTAGGTTTTAGTTTTTCAAATTAAAAGTTGCGATTTCAAAGTGTTCTTGCATGATTGTTAATTTCGAGCTTCAATCCCAATTTTTATGTGTTAATTGATCTTTGGATGCATATTTAGGTTGATGAAAATGTAATCGAATCCATATTAAGGTGCTAGCGTTCTAGGCTTTAATAATTTCGGTGGAAAACCTAAAAATACTTAGGTAAATTAACAATGAGTTTTGCATGCTTGATTAGCATTCTAACTTGTGTTCTTGACTTGAATTGATCAAACTTCCATGATTCTTAATACGTTATGAGTGTTTTTGTTAGTGATTAGCTACCACTAGTGATTGCGTGATTAATTGGGTTAACTATGGTGCGTTCTTCTAGTTAATTTAATTAAGGGAAGTAAAAAGAACTTTGTATGCGTTCATCTTTGTTCTTGATCGATTCTATGCTTAAACATATTTTGATTCGTGATTCAATGTTTGAAACCTTGCCAACGTGTTAATAGTAGTTAATTACATATTATTTTTGTTCCATTCATATAATTCTATTTGATTCTTGGTTTTGATGTGTCACATGTGTATATTTACTTAGTTGTTAGATAAAATAAATCCTAAATCCCCCTCTTGTTATTTTTGTGAATAATGTCTATAAATATTCTTTAATTTGTTAGCAAAACAATTTATTTTTTAGGAATTAATTAGGCCCTAATCCTCGGTTGAGAACTATCCATACTTATTCTTTACTATATTGATAGGGTTTTAAATTGATACACTAATTTGTGTACGTCATAGATATTATCAACATAGTTGGAGACATAGTGAAGGATGAAGGAATTCGCGGAATTGCAGACAAGGTCCTTTACAAGTAGGGATATTGACAAGAGCTGGATCACTGAAAAAGCACAAGGCAATGCGGATACAGTGAAGGATGAAGGAATTCGCGGAATTGCAGACAAGGACCTTTACAAGTAGGGATATTGACAAGAGCTGGATCACTGAAAAAGCACAAGGCAATGCAGATATAGTGATAGCCCGAGAAACGGTTGCTGAGATGGATGAAGAAAATCGTACTGGAATTCGAGGTATTGATCAAGAAATCCTGGTGCCCACGATAGAGAGAGATGCAAAGGAAGAAGATATAGAAGCATTGTTGGCAGTGGTTGACATGATAGAGAGAGCTGCAAAGAAAGAAGAACTAAGCCAGGAAGGGATTAAAGACTGTGGAACTAAGAAGCACCGATACGGGTACGAGTACCCAGATACGATACTATTGGATACGTGGAAATGGCAAATCTTAAATGTAATAGGAAACGGAAACGTGAAGGAAACGCCAATTAAATATATATATATAATTAGAAAAAATATATATGAAACATAAATAAAGTACTAGTTTATCACAATCAAACATTATCAATCCAAAGGTTCAAATAAAAGGTTAACACAACTAATAACAAGTTATCACAGAAAAGATTCCGAGCAGAAGAAGAACAACCGAACGACGAAGCCAGAAGAGGAACGACCGAACGACGAAAGAGAAACGCTTATATTGACTATTCTGTCAATATTGACTATGGTGAGTCCAATGATCATTCTTATATTGACTATTCTGTCATCTTCCCTTACCATAATATCTTGTCCTCTTTAACATGTCATAAGGGTCTCTTTTCTCCTTTTCAATACCTAAGCAATGGAAACTTTGTTGCCTGCGTTCTAATCTGCTAAGTATGCATTGTGTATGAAGTGAATTATATTTGAACTCTGAACCTTGTTATTTATCAAATTTACAGAAACAGTAATTGTTAGTCTATGAACCTTGTAATATTTCGTCAGGCTCTCAGTTAGTACCAACTTCTGCTACTGAAATTGTAATATTTGCTTGCTTACTTTGCAAGATTAGGGTCAGAGCATGAAATTTGCAGTAGTGTAAGTGATGCTTGAATCATGCTTGCTTACTTTGCAAGATTAGCTTTTGTGGAAATTTCATGCTCTAGAAAAATAGTTTTCAAATGCTCAACTTATGTGCTGCCAAAATATCAAAATCCTATACTTCCAGAAAATTTTCTTGCAGTGCATTTCTGAGTACTTCTACGAAAACAGAGTATTCATCCCAATATCTGGCTTCTGACATTTACTATTGCTGGCCAGCTTCATGCCAGGGCCTTGAAATAATTTTCTGCTAGGATCTATTGTCTCTGTAACCGCTCTCATACTGAGTAAACTCCTGTTTTGCATCGGTTGTTTTTCTATTATTGCATTCTTATTTTGCTCATACAGTCATTGAGTTGTGTGTTTTCTATTTCAGGTGTCAAAAGTAGTTATGCTCCAAAGAAGTTAGGGAAAGAGTTCGTTACAGGAATTTTTGTTGTTAAGCTTAGTTTTTTAAGTTGTGTTCATTTGTTTGTTATTGTGGAGCTCTGATCTTGAATGCAATGTTATTAAATGAATACTATGTAAATGAACCTCCTTTTGAACATTTGAATTTGAGTTCATTGTCATTTATTTATACAGTTATCTATGGCATCAAATTTATGTTACATGGTCTGTTGGATTTTGCATTCAATCATATGTATATTTTTCTTCTTTTTTATTTATTTCCTGTTGTTGCTGCTTTCATGTGCAATTTGTTCTGATTCATTTTTTTTGCAGGTTTCACTTACTACTGCTGGAGGCCAATCTCCATGTTGGAGGTCTGTGGTTTTATTAGTCAGGTTATGTTCTTTTCCTTCTAATCTTTATTTCACAGCCATCCCTAACTTCTAACATTCAAGTTTTGATTCATTGTGATTTTGATTATAAATAGGGCATGGAAACATTCTATATCTATGCTATTAGCAAATGGATTGATTATAAAGGCAATGTGGAGCAAGTGATAGATACATCAGAAGCAATCGTGCCAGAGGAAGAAGCTATAACAGAAGTATTGGTGTCAGAAAAAACGATAGATACATTTGATGGAATCCTGGCAGAGGAAGAAGAATGAACAGAAGATATCCTGGAAGAGGTTGACAAGGTAGTGAGAGCTTTTGTGAAAAAAAAAAAATACGCCACGAAGAATCCCAAGGCAATGTGGAGCAATTGATAGATCCAGTACCAGCTGGTGAGATGCTTGAAGAAGCAAGTGTTACAAAATTTCAAGATGTGCGGAGACAATGATGAAGAGATATACATAATCAAAAAATCCAAATTTCATATGTAAAACCAGTTTAAACGAACGATAATGGCGGGCTTTCTATTCCAAGTCCCAAGTCAGACGCCTTAAAAAATGCATGGGAGATGGAGCATATTATCGTATGGTAGAGCTCTAGTGTTTTAGCATCCTTGTTTGTTTGTTTGTTCCACATCCCAGACAAATTAGGCAGAGGCGTGTTGGTTTAAGTGAAATTCCTTCCCTTCTGTACTTGGATTTGGCATCTGAGTACATTAGGATTTACTCATTCATGATTTTATCTTTCACGAAATCTTTAAAATTTATATCATTTCATTAGAGAGCGAAAATTCATTTTTGGGGTCTATCTTTCTCATCACATAAACTTGAAATTCATGATATTGCATACATCTAGCATTTTAGTGATAGTTCAAAGAATATTCCTGGTATGGTATGGATTATGGAGGTCTTCCAGTTTAGCTGCGCATTCCCATGTAATGGTGCATAAAATTAAAGCAGTTGTATGGAAAAGCAAAGTAGCAAGGGACTGTAGAGCTATCTCTTCAGATTTTAGAACCAAGATCAACTTTGGAGCGTTTGACCAGTTTTATTTTATCCAAAGACAGACCAAGTAGCTTCTTAGACCGTCTCCAATGGAGAGGTCAAAATCCACATGAAAGCCCAACAGCTATAAATGAAATATACCCTCCAACCCATGTCATTGCCACCGTGAATAACAATTTGATTTCAGAGTGTCAAATTTGACAGCCCCAAATGAAACTGTCTTTTCTTTTTTTTTATTGTTTCTCTCTCGGTCTCCCACTTTCCTCTGCGTCTCTCTCTTCTTCCTAACCAGATTCAGTGGGTCTTCGCTGAGCTGGGCATCAAACCCCGTCATCCAAGACAAGCAGTTTGAGAGTAGCAAAGGTCGGCCATTTTTCGCCGACGGCGGGGCGCCACGGAGGTTGTGTATATATGTAAAACCAAATGATGATGTATGTACAAATTAAGGTGAGGCGGGAGATCGATTTTGAGGAATAAAGAGGGAAAGAAATAGAGATACGAGTCATTGAGAGTATGTGGCCATCTGACCATCTCTGTTTGGTGGAGGTTTCATGGGATAAGCTTGTAATTATATTTTTGGCGGAATTGAGGATGTTAGAACTTTGGAAGTTATGGGAATTCATGTGTTATTGCTTCTTGAAAGAAGAGGAGAGAGAAATGGGGAGATTTAAACAGAAGGAAGAAAACTGCAGAAGGCGAAAAGGAACTGAGAAACAGAAGGAGAAGAGAGAAGAAAGAGAAAACGTTTCTCTTTGTTATAAAATATTCTGAAAAAAAATAATAAAATAACATTTAAATTAGACCTATCTACTGGAGCAGAAGTATGTCAAAATTGACGATTGCCACCTCAACCTTCAAATTCAAATTTGACATAGGCATTTTGACTCAATCATTGGAGATGCTCTTAAAGGTTTGGCTTGGTATTAGTCTAAAATCTAAATCATGAAAGCAAATGATTGATAGCACATAAACTAAAGGTAGACACTGGGAGAGGAGCTGCTGCTTCAGTATCAGTGCTCTTCTAGTTCTAGAAAATGACAGCAATGTTGGATTCTAAACAAGTCGCTTTTCAACTAATGACTGTCAATTTATCACTAACCCCAAGCCCCAAAGAATCTTAACTCAGTCAAAGCGGAAACAGATTGATATCATTGTGGGCAAAAGTCAGACAAAAACAATCATAAAAGGAACAAACTCTTATTTTCATGTAAAGCCATTACAGCTTTCAGCATCCACAGCATGCGAGGCAACAACAATTTTTTAGGAAAACCCCAAAATCATGAAAGTAGATATTGGAGTGTGAAGATAATGGGTTTAAACAGCCAGAAAGAAAAGGACAAGGCTTTCTAGTTGAGCCAAAATTTATGCAGTACTTATTCTATCACTTGGACCATGTATATTAGAATTTTCAAAAACCATAATCAACATTTGCTTATGAAGATGGAGCTTTAGTAATATAAATTGTAAAATGAATCTGATAATTAGACCTTAATCTTAGAGTGACATTAGATTTGAAAAAAAAAAAGGATTTGTATTTTGTTCTCTACCCCCTCTCATCCCAATATGATGATCATCACTCTTTATTGAAAAAGAGAGAAAAGTAGTCCTCGCTAAAAGCACAATCGTTAAAATGGTGTAAGAACCCAGTTTTGATGACAAATGCAACAATACCTGCATGAGTGCAAGACTAGCAGAGTAGCCAACCACATAAACCTAAATAAATGTAACAGAGAGTCCATTCATTACCATGGCGAGAACAAACAAACAAACAAAAAAAGAGTAATCCACACTTTGTTACACCAATCACCAAGTTCAAAAATCAATCTATTAAGCAAGAACGAGTCAACAAACCAGTAAGGAAAAAAAAATTTATTCAGCTATAAAGGCAGCTGTAACACTGTTATGGAAGTCTTCTCATGGACAGAAAAGCGCCAAAACATTAGGTGCTAAGAATTTTAGATGAGTCAATAAATACAACAGTTCACTTGCCTTAAAAAAAAAAAAAAAAAAAAAAAGTAATGTGTTGTAAGTAGATGGACTTGATTTGTGGAGTAAAAAACAAAAAACCGAACCGGAAAGATAAAGTTCCGTTTTGAACTCTTAAAATTAGAAAACCAAAACCAAAATTCAGATTATGTACAATTCTCGATTTAGGCTAGAAACCGAACTGAAAACAACCGAACCCCCCAAAGCAAGTATGCAGAAATAGAGCACTTGCACATGGTCATAAAGCAAATATTCCAGCTAAAAGAAAAACCGATATATGCTATCAATTGACTCAAACCAGCAGACTAACTGAAACTAGTGCAAAGCTTAGACGTGTTAAATGAATCACCTACTTTCATTACCTCCTCATAATAATATTATAAGAAATCGAAAAACAAGTCTGGAAATTACAGTTGCTCAGAAACTGAAGAATTTGTAAAATAACAAAGAGATAAAATTTGCTTTACAGGAAATGAAGATGGAATTCCAGCAAATCATGAAACACAAATCACCTTTCCTTTCCTGATCATCCACAACTGATACAGCATAATGGGAAACAAAAGTAGGGAAGCATGAACAGAGACCAGTTTTAACATGCATGAAGAAGAAATAGAACTGTATAAGAATGTTTTGAGGAACAGAAATAGGGCGGTATAAGAATGCTTCGAGGAACATTGGCCCGTATCCCTCTCACCAAAAATCTTAACTTGACAAGCTCAATTACGAAACTCTTATACCATTGCAATCCTACTATATATACTGACAACAAGCCAAACCACATATCATCATCATCATCATGCAAAATACATTGATTAGGGTCTAATAAAAAACAAAGACAGCACCAAAGAACATAAGGTCCAGAAATCCTCCCCGGATATTCTTGTAATATGGTTACTAACAGATTATTTGATTCAGCATTGTAATATAGGCCAAGCACTACAACAGCAACACTAAAAAAGACACTAGCAGTAGATATACTGAGCAGTAAACGAAAATTTTCAAAATTTCCAATTGAGAATGCATCAATTTCATTATATTGTTTAAGCAAAGCAGATGGATACTGAACACCAAGCCACCGCATCATATAAAACAGAAAAAAATGGAAGCACACTGCGATAATACCCAAGTATTTTAAACAGAGATGGTTTGTTATAATAGAGTAGGCATCATAAGGTTGGTTTGTGTTCAGATTTTAGTAATCCATGGATTCTGCTAATTCCATGGATTTTAGCTGACTTTCAATTGCCTCAAGCACACCACCGGCGGCGGTCTCCGACGCGACGTTTCCAGCAGCAGAAGCAGCGGCGTTCTTGTGTTTGATCTCCACCATGCGCTCGCAGACCTCTTGGATGTAGATCTTACGGACCTTCTTCCTGGCGGCTAAGAAGGCCTCTCGCTCGATGAAGGGAGCCAGGGCTTTGGCCTCGTCGGTGGAGAGGGTGCCGAAGTGCCTCCAGGGAGAGAAGGGACTGCTGAGGTTCTTGATAACAATGCCCACGAAGGGCTTGCGCATGCCAACGTCCGGCAACAACAGGGGGCCCTTTTCAGCAGCAGAAGCGCCGGTGTTCTTAGCCTTGAGGACCTCCAGCACGCGATAGCTGATCTCGTCGGAGTAGATCGCTCTGATAATCGTTCTGGAGGCGGCGAAGGCGTCTTCCTCGAAGAGGCGAGCCTCGACTTCGGCCTCGTCGGAAGTGGTGAGGAAATTGAACAGAAGGTCCACGGCGGTGTTGCGGTAGACCATGGTCGGCAAGAATAGGCTGTAGAAGGAGTCGGCGCTCGGCTTCCGATCCTGTGACTCCTGGACTTGCATGGTTGAGCTTGAATTTCAAAGAGAAAATGTTGGGAGTATTCAGATGTGAGAGAGAAATCCAGTGTGTGCTGTTGTTTCACCGTCTTTCTTCTGATTTTATCTACACCTTCAAAATTAGGGTTTTTTAATGCAATTTCAAAGCCTCCTCCTTTCTTAGAGTTTTGTTCATATGGAAGGGTTCCATTATTTCTTTTTAAGCCCGCCAGTGCTATAAGCCCAATTTTAATCAAATTTAATGATCAAATTGCCCTCGGTCGTGATCAGATCAGCACGTCTCAACTGCTCGCCGGTTCATCAAGCTCCCCCTAGGCTTTGCAAACTCCATCATGACGAACTCGCGCGGAGCTGAATTAGACCGAGTTGCTTCATGCGAATCGATCTGTTCTAGAACTATTCATCCAGTTCAGTACTCACCGGCGGAGATAGAGAGATAGGCATGCATGTTGTTGTGGAGGCGTACAGATGATATATGGGTGAGAAGAGATTGGGGGAGCTAGCTAGTGATCGTTGATCTCGTTGTCCACACTCTCATTCACATCGTCATGCTCGTCTTCTCAAAACGGTGGAGGCTGAGAATTCCAACAATGAGGGTAGTTTAGAGTGCTTAAACGGCAGACGCAAAGATTGGCCTCAATTTCATAACCGGTTTTATGATGGGATGATGAATGAAAAGTGAAAATAGAAATTAGGTTTTCATCCCTTAAACCCTAAACTAACTAAAAGTCATAGCATAGAAATACAATCACGATTGAGGCTTCAAACAGCTCCCAACTACTAAGAAATTAGTTACTCATTGTTTGAATGAAAGCACAAAGAGTTTCATAGAAGAAAAAGAAATCCTAAAATCAAGTTTGGGATTCATCGAAATCAATTGCTTCTCCACGTAACTTGTCCAATGAAAACACGTCACGTCATCATCAATATCTATGAGAATATCTTTTTTTGTGTAATCTCCATGAATTGGGCTCCTCGATCCATCAAGGTCTCTTTCTCGGGCCATGATTACTAGCTTTACCTTATTTACGCCTCTTTTTCCCTTTATTATCTTCTTTTCATATATTTACTCCAAAATACCTAATAAACACAAAAGTAAACAAATAAAGAGAAAATAGAGAAAATTAACAAAGATTAATATAGGGACTAACAACATAAATGTCGCATAAAATGCTCATATCAAGGACTTGGTGTACTTGTTCATACTATTTCTGGTGACTTCCCCGAATTGTCAGATAGAATGATATACCTACTAGCGGGTACCAAGATAACTATGTGACCCTGTCAAGGAGAACACACAACGTCAGAGGTATCAACCATACCGGATGGTTTATGCCTCTCCGATGCTGAAGTCAGATCCTATGAGTAATTTGACAGAGTAACAGTAATGAAGAAGAAGTTATTACCCTTTTGAAGGTGGTTGAGTTTGACTTATATACTTGAGCATGGGAAATGTGTTTAATTCCCATTTCTTCGATGTGGGATGCAACCCATTCTTTTGTAGTTATAGCAGGGTCTGGTGTGTACTTCGAAGAGTTCTACCTGGCATGCCTGAGGACTTCGTCACCTAAAGTGTTGCCTATTACTAGCACCATCATGGTGGGTACTGGACCTGGCCCATTATGTAGCACTCCTGATGATGGTATGAAATCTTGTGGCAGTATGTACTAATATGTACAAGTCCCCCAAGTTCCCGTTCAAGATGTTTCTTGGGTGGGGACTTGAATAAGATCTGGCACAAGGTTTCAGGGTTCACCGTGCCCTTATGGAGTTCCCCAAGTTCTCGAAGAAGGAATATATTGGTCGGGTAGTTTTGAATTAGGTCACTGTAGGTAGCTAAGCTACAGTGGTATGAGGGCTTGAGCCTCTTGTACCCGATGGGGTAAAATAAGGGAGGGCTTGAGCCTCTTGTACCCGATTAGGTAAAATAAGGGAGGGCTTGAGCCTCTTGTACCCGATGGGGTAGAGTGAAGTCTTAGGAAAAGGAGAAGGTCATTGCAGCCGTCGAAAGAGGTAGCAGCAGAAACAGCTGCGGTGGCATGAAACGAGGTTGACGAGGAAGATCAAGAATTGCGAGCTCCTCGTTTAAGGAAGAAGAGGATATCCTTCTACTGGTTAGAAAGTTTCTCCTTTGCCAGCTAATAGGAGGAATCGAAATTTCTCAAAGATATTTGGGTTTGAGCTGTGTATCTGACTGCTATAGGAAAAGAAAATGAAGCTAGAAGAAAGATAAGGGAGGCCTAGGCTGTCTATTTTCTTTGGGTTTTGAGTCTTCTTTGGGCTTTGAGTTTTTAAGGAAAAAAAAGGTTGGCCCAAATCTCATATATATTCACCAATTCGCTATTGATTCAAGTTATTGGGCTTGGATCTCGGGCCCAAGACTGAGACCACCAACGACTCTAAATCAATAGACAAGCGTTATGTGTTTCCATTAACCTTGC
Organism: Rosa rugosa; assembly: GCF_958449725.1. Lineage (NCBI taxonomy): Eukaryota > Viridiplantae > Streptophyta > Magnoliopsida > Rosales > Rosaceae > Rosa > Rosa rugosa. The sequence continues at coordinate 32,336,822 of NC_084824.1, forward strand.
ACACCATACCCACTTCTGCAAGCCCCAAAAAATGCGTGGATGTGGCTTGGGTCCACATGTAGGGTGCGTTTGCTTGGCGGGTTAAAGTTGAGAGATGAATATAAAATTCTATAAAATAATAGAATTTTATCCAAATTGCGTGTTTATGCTAGTTTATGTTGTGACGACATATTAATTTGAGTTTTTGTCCATTTACTCCATTTCTAGAGATTTTTTTCCCACTTACCCCATTAAGTTTTTTTAATTCTCTCTTACCCAAAACACTCTAAGGAGGTCCTCCCTAATACCTCATTAAGATTTTTTTTTTTTTTTTAAATTTTTTTTAGGATTAAATTCAGTTTACCCCTCTGAGGTTTGGGAGTAATTTCATGTTAGTCCCTGTCCTCTCAATTTAATCAGTTTACCCCCTGAGTTTTTCAATTTTCTTCAACCGTGTCCAATCCGTCCAATGTGGACGTTAACTGCTGATGTGGACCCAAATTTGTGGGTTAAATTACCTATGTATCCCCAGGCTTAGAAATCGACCCAATCTTCTTCTTCTTCGATCTCCGGCTACCAAAATCACCGCCTCCCTCAAATCCACTTTTCCTCCTACCCTCCACAAACCCATACCTGCCCACCATCTTTTCTCCACTCTCTGAGCTCCCACAAACCCAAATGCTTGGCTCCGGAATTCCATCACAACACAATCACTCAAAATTGATTCCCTCTCTCTCTCATCTTCTCAAAACCAAACAGAGGATCAATAACAAGAACCGAAATCGAGCGAGAGGACCGAGAAACGAGGTGAGGCCGAGAAATGAGGTGAGGCCGAGAGCCGAGATGGCTATCATCCCTGACTCTAAAGCAACCGAAGAAGCATCCCATAGCTCCGGTGACCGATCTGTCAAGAAACCTCAACACCGATCTGCACAAGAAACGTCAACACCGATCTGCACGATTGAAGCATAACATCGATCTCTAAGAACTGAAGAGGCTAGAGGGAATTGAAACCCTATCTTCTTGATTTTTTTCTCTTTTTTTGGTGATAAGGGAAGAAAGAGAGAGAGAGTTAGAGAGAGAAAGAGAGAGAGAGTGAAGAGGTGCGGCCATGGCAGAACAATGGGTGCCCAGAGTATTTGTCGCATGATGTCGTGGCGCGTGAGCTGGTTTCCGACGTCACCTGACGACGCGGAGGCCAGACATGATTTGTTGGAGACTGGCGAGCAGGGTGGTGGTGGAGGTGAGTTGCGATGTGTAGCTAGGGACCAGTTGGTAGAGGAGAGGGAAACTCAGATCTACTCTCTCTCCTCTAAAGTCTCTGTAAACTGAAACCCAGGAGTTGAATGGCTTGATTTTAGGGAGCGACGATAGTGAATAGAGAGAGACCAAAGGAGGGAGATGAAGAGTGGTTTGGTTTTGGGGAGGAGGATCAGAGGAGGAGGAGGAAGAAGAAGAAGACGACGAATTTTTTTCTTTTTGTCGTGGAGTTTTTTTTTTCCTCTTGAAATGACAATTTTAGCCCCTAAAGTGGGGTCTTTTGTCAAACTTAACGTCCACATTAGACGGATTGGACACGGTTGAGGAAAATTGAAAAACTCAGGGGGTAAACTGATTAAATTGAGAGGACAGGGACTAACATGAAATTACCCCCAAACCTCAGGGGGGTAAACTGAATTTAATCCTTTTTTTAATACCATTTTACCCTCACCCTTTTGTTACATAGAGAGAGAGAGAGAAAAAAAAAATGGAAGAGAGAGAAACCATAGGAGACTTCGCCAGAGCCCGGTCACCGGCCGCCGGAATCTGATCACCAGTTGTCTAATTCCGGCCAACTTTCACCGGATTCAAGTCACCGACCGCCGCCCACCAGACTTTTCTAAAAACCTCACCGTAAAGGTTTAATATTGCCCCCCAATAGAAGGGCAATAGACGTCTATTGCCTCCCAATATACGTCTATTGCCCCCTAATAGACGTCTATTGTCCCCCAATAGACGTCTATCAGCCATGTATTGCCCCCCAGTAGACGTCTATTGCCCCCCAATAGAACTTTCGGTAGCCGGAATGGAAACTAATTTCCATAAAATTAGACGAATAAAACTTTGATTAAGGAAAAAAATGAGGAGATTACATCAATTCAAAACATCTATTGCCCCCCAATAGACCTTTAACATACCTCTATTTCCCTCCAATAGACTTTTATTGGCCTCTAATAGAATTTTTTTTTTCTTTTTTCTACCCCCATTTTATCCAAAAAAAAAAAAGGGCCAGAAGACCCTACCAGAAACATGAACTGTGATTTTGCAGTCCAAATTTTTTTGAGAGTTTGAATCATAATTAGGGCTACGAATTTAGGGTTTCAGGGTTAGGGCTTCGTGCTGATAACGTGTTTTAGAGAAACTGAAATTGAGAGGAAATCGCTGTGTATTCTCATTGATAATAGGGGCCTCTTTATATAGAGGATTACAATGCATAGAGTCTGAATCATACAAGGAAAGATAATCTCTAGATTCTTCTAATTAAACCCTATTACCACTAGGTCAAGTAACCTAGAGTTTGGGCCAAACACAAATTAGGGTTTTACTTTAACAGGTATTTCGTTTTTTTTTAATTTGTAATTGAAAGTTGATTTTGTTTAACTACTTAGAAAAATAAAATAAATAAAACTCGAAATCACTTTTCCTAATCTTAGTTTACTCAAAATAGTTTCCTAATGTTTAAGAAAGAAAGAAAAAAACTCAAAAGTGTATTGTTTTTTATTTTTCTAAAGTGAAGATTTAGTATCATAATTTTTCTCTCAATTGAATCAATTCTATAGTTGCATTATTGTGAGATTAATCTTCTTATTTCTTTTGAATAAGGGGTTTGGAACCCAATTAACCTATGAGGTTCATCGCCACGCCCATGTTATTATTTATTGAAATTTATCACATCGAGGGGGACGTAATACCTGTACCTCAAGCTCTCATAGAAGTTCATGTGATACAATCTATCTAACACCAACTAAGGCAGTACTTCAAATTTCTATTAAAATTAAAGTTTTTGCCATCTATTTTTGTAATAAGATGGGGTATTTTAGTAATCGAACGAGTTTTAATTCTGATTCATGAACATTAGTAAATAGCATCAATTGTAATAAGTTGCATTCCTATTTTGATTCCATATGGTGAGTAAACAACTTAATGAAAATGAAATATTCTCATACCGGTTCCTTGTCCCATTTCAGTTGTCTTCGATTCATGGTTTTTTCCATTTCAGGTAAGTAAACGTGTCATATCCATAAAACATATGGAACTGGCACTTTCTTCTCTTTCAAGAGCTTTTTTCTATTTCAAAAATGTACTATATAGAGGCAGATTTGGAACCATAGATTACTTATTACGTGTATCACAAATGATCTTGCATTTTAGATCTTATTAAATCCTCCTCCTTTATTCTACAGATGAACTAGCGCAAGGAATGAAGCAGAGCGACCCTTGTTTTATCTGGCATTCACTTGGAACCATGTGCATCGAAAGGACACTGGAAAGTTTCCAAGAAACTGCTCAAGGCTACAATTACTTGTTCTACACTATATCCTGACCAAATGGATCTTTGATAAGATCATATATATAACTGAAAATCTATTTTAAAGTTGGTAAAACTAAAAATCCAAAATTAATATTACCTATAACCGAACTGAGCCGACTGAGTGATAACCCTAGTTAAATTTCATCGGAAGCAATTAGAACTTTATCACCTAGCATCCGGTTATTTTTCAATTAATTTAGAAAATAAAGTTGCCAGTTTAACTCGATCACCAAAACCAAAACTTCGTAAGCTTTATGTGGCAGTGATTAACAGAAAACGGAGCAACAATCCAGCTGGGTAAAGACATACACAATCTTACTCGCCCTATTTCGGGGCTTTATATTTCGGTATCTTACATTACAGAACGTACGTGATAACCTCATTTTGAAACACAAAAGTCAAAGCAAGCACACTACATCCAGTAACAAATGTATCCACCTCACAACCCAACCCCCAAATCAATTTATGACTGAAAAAATTGTTACCAATATTCAGCTCCAGCAGCAAAGAACTTAGCAATGACAATAAACCAACCCTACATATCATATCCGATCTCATATACGAAAAATAAAAAAATATATATATTGAAAGCTTATGATGATATCTGCAGGCAATTGAAACCAGATGTATTAAGGATGCAGAAAGTCCAAAGGAAGCACTTGATTCACGACTCTGGAGCTGGTGCAGGTGGCTTTAGAAGCGGTTGTAGCGCCTTAACAACAATGCTCATATTTGGCCGGAACTCAGCTTCATATTGTACACACAAAGCTGCCACAGCTGCTAGCTGCATCACCAACAAAATGAAAACTCATTGTCAGCTGCTAATGTTAACTCAAAACCAATGCTCATGGCACGTATTAAATACGACAAGTATGTGCGACTGTCTGTCATTAGGCAAGAGAAAGAACCTTTGCAACTCCTTTCGGAGGATATTCTCCCTTCAGCTTAGGATCTACACATTGTTTAACCTTATCTTCACTCAATCTTGGAGTAGCCTTTACAAATAGAGGGGGTATGTCAGGTCAAACGAAATACAGAACAGAAAGGAACCTGATATTTTTCTAAGCAAGCAGATAGACTCACCCAAGTCACAAGACTCTGCTGTCCACGGGGCATTGTATGATCGACAGGTTTCCTCCCAGTCAGAAGCTCTAGAAGAACTACTCCAAAGCTGTAGACATCACTCTTCTGTGTCAATTGACCAGTCATTGCATACCTGCAAAACAATGTTAAACATCCCAAATTAGCTATGATGCATACCTATCTACACTCCTCGATGACAAAAGAAACGAATTTAATGACATGGGAAGTGGTCCTGAAGTACATTTACAAATAGAGGTGCTTCTACAATAATCAAAATGCTACAAAACAGTTGCTCACGGTGCATAGTGATCAAAGTAGTTGACAGAACAGTGTGCTACACATAATTAATATAGTTTGTCTTTGATTACATCCACAATCAATAAAATGTAACAAAACTGTATACCAACACAAGTCACTGAGAACAACTTGTCATCAGACTTAAAACTCAAATACTTCATTTGGTCTACGTAATGACCGTTTGTAAGTAGTGGTTTCATGTTTTTGTTGGGACGAGGGTAGACAATTTTAAGGACTGCTAGTCCACTAAAGTTTCTACTCTTTCCCTTTTTCTTAGTAGAAGTATCCCGTTTCCTATAAAAATATATTTAAAAAACACACTGATACTGGAAAGAATTGCAACAGGTTTTCATGATTCCTTCCCAAATTAGCTAGATGCATTTTCCCATAAATTCTATGACCAAAAAAGCATCAATGTCATTGGTCAGCAAATAATAAAACCCTGTAGTTCTGCACCCATATGTAAAGATTCTTAAAGCCAAATGCATTTTACCACCAAATCGCCTATTAGAGCCACAGTAGCTCACTGTTTGAACTCATTAAATCTAGCTCTGAACTTTTCTTAGGTATGACAACTCAGCCAAATGAGCCATAGGAATTTTCAATAAGAAAAACTCTGTACATAACTTCTACCAAAGTTTTTTTTTTTTCCCCAATGACTAGTTTCAATCTTTCAAAATGGATAATGGTAGATCTCCATGAATGCCATAGAGTACAAGGAAAAGTAGGATCTATAAGCTTCATTAAAAGAAATCCTTCTTCTTCATTTGGTTCAAGGTCTATTCTAGACAGCATTTGTCACAGTAATCTGATTGTTTCTCAAAAAGAGGGGAGAAGTATGAATCAAAAGGAAAGTACAAAAGGATTCTAGTCACAACCCACAACCAAAGACTGCAGCCACCAACCAACACCCATTTTTCCGGTGCTGGCCAACCAACTATAAAAATATCTGACGCAGCGACCTTGGGATAGCACCCCGACACCGATCTGGGAAGGCCACTATCCAATGACATCCTACAAAATGTTGCACAATTATTGGTAGACTGCCACTGAATAGCAATAATTGTTTTAGGGGCATCCCACCATCTTGTTTTGAAAGATGACAATGGCTATTTACCGACTCTCCAACAATTTGGGTGGCAACCTTCTAAAATTTCCTAAAATATTTGGGACTATTTTGCCAAACAATTCAAATAGCAAAACCCAGATTTCTATGTGGATCTGGGCAACTGATTTTAACATCGTGAATGTGCGGCAGTGCAGCTGGGCAGAGAGGTTGCTGACCTCCGATCTGGTAGGTCCGCGAGATTTTCGGCAATCTGGACCCTAGGAGTGAGGAAGAGAAAGAGAGAAAGAGAAAGAGGTGGAGGTTCCTAATAAATTCAGGTAGCTGCTGGGTTGAGAAGATGTAGGAGCCAAATGATAAAATTGGAAATTGTACAAAAGAAGGAAGATCCGAGGCGTGCGACTGGTATAAGGTAATCTAGACGCATGTTAATAAAAGTAGAACATACTACCTAACACTTATTACAATGTAATCTATGAAGTATATTTGAAACTAAAAATATCCTGTCAGAAGCTAGCAGTCTAAACTAAATGAACCAGCAGATGCAGATGCAGATGCAGCTCAAACCATACCACCATAAACTATATGTTAAAACCACACAAATATAGAAAGCAAGTTTCAGAACGTTACTCTGGAGCATGATAACCAAAAGTTCCCAAAACTCGAGTGGAATGAAGACGAGCAGCCATATCAGGAGCCTGATTTGAAAGATTAAAATCTGCTATCTTGGCTTTGAAATCTTCAAAGAGAAGCACGTTACTAGATCTGATATCTCTATGTATAATAGGAGGTTGAACCTTCTCATGCAAGTATTCCAACCCCCTGGCTGCATCAACTGCAATTCTCACACGCTGCATCCAGTCAAGTGTTGGACCAGGTTGCGCCCCTTGAACGCCCTTTCTACCTATAATTCCATTCACATTCAAATCAATGAACACAATTTTCAAATCAAGTGAACCTGGATGTAAAATTTAAAAAGAAAAGATTGCAAACCATGCAATATGTCATGCAGAGATCCCATGGTGGCAAACTCATACGCAAGCACTCGCAGACTTCCTTCAACACAGTAACCAAGCAGCTCAACAAGATTGTCGTGCTTCAGTCTAGAAACCATGGAAACCTTGAAAAAATATGTCATGATTGAGTCAGATAAACTAATAAATCACAAACCAATAACCAATTGTGCTCCAAATATATTTCAAGTAAAAAGACTTGCAAGCAGACCTGGGTCAGAAACTCAACATTTGACTCGGGCTCAGATGCAACGTCAAGCTTCTTGACAGCAACAGCTTTACCATCATCCATGCTTGCATAGTATACTCTCCCATATGATCCTTCGCCGATCAGTGACTTAGATCCAAAATTGTCAGTCTTCTCTTTCAGCTCCTCCAGAGACAATGGAGGAACTTCAATAGGTGGTGCTGCCTTTTGTACATCAGACTTCAAAGGAGTGGACACCTTAGTGCCCTTATTGTTCCCTAAAAAGGAAAAGGTGAACAAAAACCTAAGTACAACTTGAAGAGGAAAAGAAAAGCAAAAATAAATAAGTACTGAATAAACTAATATTGCCCAAATTCTGAAAAAAGAGGTATTGGTTAGCTATTGTCCTCTAAAGATAAAGGACAATACTACTATGTTTTTCCTACTTTGTTGTGAATTCAAATGATCATAGAAGATAACAGAAAACAAGTTAAAAAATAATTGACAGAAAGAGAATTATATTTATAAAAGGCACTCGCCCACAACAGAAAAGCTACTACATCAGTAGCTTCAAAAATTAATTGAGTAACAACTGGACTAAACCATTCAACAACTCATATCAAGAGATCAAATCTCAGAAGGGAAACAAAAACTGCTGCCCAAACAATGATAGCAGATAACAGAAACATGCTTTGAAATAGAAATGTAGAAGAGTCCTATGAACCTAACTTGTGTATTGAATTGTCATACTTCAATAGCAGGTTTTAAGATAATTTAAAAGATTTTCAAATTTGAGATGACACTAGATGATCTTAAACATCATTAATCTTCACAGGCTTCAGTTAATTCACAGATTCGCTTCTGCCTACTCATGATCAAAACTTAAAAGCCACATATCCGTTACACAGTTTGTCATTTGGAGTAAAAATTTAACCCGTATGCATAGTATCAAGTGACAGGTATTAAGCTAGCCTGATGTAGCCAGGGTAAAACCATTATACTGGAATGTGAACCCACTTTCATGATATGTTGGTTGTCATTATGGAAGCAGTGATAATTTAAACAATAACTACAGTAAACTTAATTAATGATCGCTCAAAGAAGACATATTATAAATTTAGCACTATAACCATGATTTTAAAATAACTAAAAACATTAGGAACTCTTATCACAGCTTCTTATGATTTTGCTTTTCTTTTTTTTTTTGTAATTAGAGGCCAGATTTCAAAAAAAAAAAAAAAAAAAAGGTAAGAAAAGATTACCATCATAACTCCTTGGGCTCTTCAGGTGTTCATTTTCATGTGCTGAATAAGACTCCTCCACGTGACAAGAACAACAAAGCCACCTGCGCATCCTGACTTTCTTCCTCAAATAAAAATCGTCGTCAGCGCTTGTATTCTCAAGTCTCACAAAGTAACCAGGGGGAGGGGCATGTGCCTGCATTGTGCCACAGATTTAACATCATAAAAGAACTAAAGATAAAAGTGAGCAAACCAATAATTGCAACATTTGTTTGGAGATGGTATCGTAGCAAAGTGGTCAAGTAGAGATAAACGAAAACTAGAATGAAATTCTAATACTCCTCATTTTTTTTTTTTTTCAGATGGATTCCAGTATGGCTCTAGAGATTACGACTTCATGGAACCACCAAAGTGGGAGAAAGCTCTGTATACGCTCAGTATCATTTAGTAATTGGAAAGTTTACTAGAACTGCCAGGTACAGTTTGTCAGACAGTGGATTTCTCTCTTCATGCTTCGACTCTAAATATGCAGCAATTATATAGTCTACAAAAAAAGACACTTTTTCCAAAACATCTAAAAAATGCAGTTGAGAATGCTATCACAACATGACACATCTGCGGCCCCAGCATTCACTGTCAGAGGGTAATTTTAAACAATCTAGTAGACACACGAATGTGGATATTGCTAATCAACGACATAACAGAACAAAGCAGTGGAGCTGCAATAGAATCTGAACTGAAACCACAATGTCTCTTTCATTGGGTGCAAACTTAGCAATTATTAGTGTAATCTCAGCTTCATAATGGAATTCACAATGTATCATCAAACAATACATAGGCATTTCGAGATAGCAAACGATCAAGAGAAAGCAATCGGTTTTGCACAGAAATAAAAAAAAATTACAATCGTGACCTCTCATGTAGATCATACATTTCAAAAAAAAAAAAAAAAAAAAGAGACCCATGATTCTTACCACTAAACCACGGCTACGACAGTCTCTGCCCTCCATAAACACGAATTTACCAAAACCAATCAATTAGGTCAAGAAAAGCAAAAACCCAGAAACGAAATTATCCGGATTCTCCAAATTAACAAAAGAAGAAAGCAAACCCCAAAATTAAGTTTAGATAAAAAGGAAGAATCTTTGCAGAGAGAGAAGATTGAATTGAGGTGTGGGGGATTATGAAAACGAAGAAGAAAAAGCGAATAGGGGGGATGAAATTCAGCCCCAGATCCCAAACCGAATTTGCAGGCAATACAACAACGCAATGCAACAGAAAAAAATAAAATAGAGAAAGGAAATATAAGAGGGGATGAAAATGATACCTGTAAATGTGTCTCTATTTGGTTCTCTCTCTCTCTCTCTCTTTAGGGTTTGTGAGGTTGGTTAAGGAGGAGGGAGGGACAGGTAGGATTTGGGAGGGGCTTTGGCTTTGGCTGTTGCTTTAGTTGGTTTTTGGGGTGTGGTGGTTTTTTCAGAGAGAGAGAGAGAGAGAGAGAGAGAGAAAAAAAAGAGAAAAGAAAAAAACAAAAAGGAAAAAGAAAAAGAAAGACAGAGAGGCAACGCGGACTGTGGCGTTTGGCACAACAAAGCTTTAGGATGGACAGATAGATGTATACTTGTTTTCAACTATATTATTTCTAATTTATTTTTTTTTTTTTTTTGACTTTTATGAGGGATTAATTTGTTTCAAAAATGCAACAACTCTTGTGCAATGATTTGGAATTTGGATGTGTCTACTTTGTCATAAAGGTTGAGATTGGGCGGTGGGAAAAAGGATTGCAGGCAGCTATTCAACTCAAGTATTCCTCCTTTAGGAATTTTCTCAAGCAAGCAAACACCACATAAAAATTATGTATTTTCTTTGCCCATCACCATGATTTTATTCTCTTTGTTGGATTTTTGGAGAGAAAATTATGGCTTTTGGGTTGGACAAATGGGTTACGAAATTACTAATAGTAATAATGGTTGTGTTCCTTTCAAAAAAAAAAAAAAATGGTTGTATTTGTTTAAATTTGTGTTCAACTGTTGTGGTTAAATTATAGATTGAAAATTTTATCAGCACATTCAACTCTGCTTGGTATTATCTATTCACACGCAAAATTAGAGCTGTCATTCAGACAAATTTAAATAGGTTATCGATAGTATTAATTGTAAATTATGAGATTTTTTTTTTTTTTTTTTTTTGAGAAGATAAATTTATGGGATTCCAAAAATATATATATAAATAAAGTAAAGAATAGAAACTTGAAGAGTGTTTTGGAGCGTCGGATCAGGCCGACTAGTTAAATCAAGTGGAGGAGAAGAAGCCACCGCATTGAACACATGTCCACTTTGAAAACCGGAGTCGACATGAGGAGAATTTCAAAGTTCAAACCACACCTGTCTCGCAATATCAGGCCTGCTTATCTCTGTTAAAGCTCTTGAGAATTTGGTAGAACCCAGCTGAATTTCTGGCCCATTAAACCTAAATTGAGAGAAAGTTACAAGATGAAATTTTGACAGAACTTGTTCCCGTCAGCCAACTTCGAGGCTCAGAAGCTAGCTGCAACTTCTGATGTTCAGTCCAGCACGAGTACTTCTTCATGAAAGTTGTTTGAAATTTTGTTTTCTATACTGTCCTTGAATTTCATGACAATCCTACGGTTAGATGTTTATCAATGAAGGTAAAACCAAGGATGTTCATACAGAAATTCTCTTTCCATATTATTTGCATGTTCTTGTTTCTCTCAAATTCAGCTTTCTTTTGCATTGGCCATTGCTTCTCTACTGCCCACGAAGCATTATCTTTCATCTCGAGCCAAAAATGACTATCGGTATGCTGGCTTATCTCATTCAATTTCACATTGTCTTTGTTCAATCTCCATTTTCAGTTTTGAGTTCATCAATCTTGTGAATCATACATACCCTTTGAACTGATGTTATCTCATACTCTTATTTGTTTCCTAGCGGAACACATATTCTTACATTGTTAAATGTTATTGATAAAGTTCATTTGGGTTATGAAAACTGACCTTATGGATCTTTCCTTTATAAATTACTTACAAACTGTTTTCTATTTGATCTATGTTGATACCATTTCAAATTAGACATCCAAAAGGTTGTATTAAGAGTGATTTCATATAATTTGGACTTGAAACTAATCTTTGGTGAGAATTTTAAGAGAATCCACGCTACTGGAATTCTAAGAAAAGCTAGCAATTCAGTCTGTTTGCATCCAATTTTTCCCCTAGCTACTTCCCGAACTCTGTTTTGCATGAAAGTTCAGCGTGTTGTACCATAGCATGTTATGTTTGATTCTGGAAATTTTCGAGAGCAATGGACTCGAGATGAATTTTATATAATTTTTCAAATCTGCCCTGTTCCTTCTGATTAACTCTAAATCAGTTTTAGTTTTGTCCAATCAGTTCTTAAAGATCTAGAACTCTATAGTACTCATATCAATCTCATCTCAGTTCTTGATATGATCACTGCTACTCTTCAAAACGCTTCGACCATTTAGACCCTTGAAATGGTTACAAGAAAATGGATCTTGAGATTGATAATTTGCGAAATTCAGTAATTAGGACGCTGGGCAAGCTCTGAACTCCTTTCACTGAAGGACCGATAATGGAGGTGATGATATGTACATCAATGAGTTCGTCATTACTAGATGATTCAGGTATGGAGGCTTCACCCTAGTTAGTGGTTTCCGCATTTCTTTTATGATTGAAAATGGTTTTGTGATTTTAACACTCGACTTAATGAGATGACCTGAGAGTGAATGGGACATAGCGATTTCCTTAGGTTTTGATCCCCTAAATCTCTGGAAGTTTGTACAAATGGGATAGTGTCTGATATTATTTGAGGTGCGACACTAGATCTAGGTGGTACGGTGTAAATGGACACTCTCGCTACTCTTCACCATTTGTTGAAGATTTAAATCTTCGGTGAGGTAGTAGTTGGGTAGTATATAGATCGGTCATCAGGTTTGGTATTTTAGCCGAGTACTCTTATCATTTGTATTTGGTTTCGCACTGAGAAATATTTTCTATTTTATTAACTTATTTTACTCAACTGGCGCCAATTACTATCTTGTTTTCAAACGTAGTTAGGGTTGATGTTTGAGTAGCGAGGACGAAAGCTCACCCCTACTGTAATTGGTTTTGCAGATATTGTGCACGAGGATTGAGGAGGATTTCGGGACTGTGCTGGGTGCTATGTATTCACCTTAATCCATAATTGCATTCTCATTTAATTTGTTCACCTTTGTTCAGTTGCTATTGTTGCTTGGGGTGAATGTCAATTGTAATAACCTATGTAGCTTTCCACCACTTACTATCTAGTAGAGCGCCGCCTGACGCTCTAGCCTTCGTGTGGTGCCCTAGCCTCGTCTTGAGGCGCTCTGTGTGATTAGATCCGCGGCATGGCTTACCGGATCCTTGTTTGGAACTGTAATGGGATTGTTAACTCGGTTATTCATCGGAATCTGTTAGATGTAGTACGAAAGGAGAGGCCTCGACTCGTCTTTTTGGCAGAAACTTTGTGTGCTAAAAAGCAAATCGATACCTTGAAGGTGATGATAGGGTTTGATCATGCTTTGGCAGCAAGCAAAGAGAAGTTTTAAGTTTGAGGAATTCTGGGGACGACATGGGGATTCTGAAGCTATTGTTACAAAGGGGTGGGCGAATCCAGTTACGGATGACCCTATGAAGCAAGTGTGTCTTAAGATCAGCTGTACTAGTAAGTTCTTACATGCTTGGAAACAGGGAGTTTTTTGCCATCGTAGAGAAGAATTACAGGCCATTCAGCAAAGGTTGCAATTCTTAATTAGTGCGCCTTTTTCAGTAGCACAAGTGGAAGAGAAGAAAGCATTGACGACAAGGTTTCAAGAACTGCAAACCATGAGGATACGTATTGGAGACAGCAGAGTAAAGTTGATTGGCTGAGGGATAGGGATAGAAACACAGCTTATTTCCATCGACGAGCTTCTAACAGAAAGCACCGTAACGCTATCCAGGGATTACATACTGAGTTAGTAGGGTAGTGGGTGACTAGTCCACAGGAAGTTGAGGAAGTGATTACAAGCTACTATAATATTCTCTTCACCTCCCATATGGGGTAAATGAAGCTACCATGAATATTATTCTGGATACAGTCTCCTCGAAGGTAACAGAAGCCATGAATAGACGGCTGCTAGCATCATATACAGATGAAGAAATACGGAAAGCAGTTTTTCAGATGCTCCCATCTAAGGCACCTGGCCCGGATGGGATGTCACCCTTCTTTTACTAACACTATTGACAAACAGTAGGCCTGGATGTGTGTCTTGCAGTCAAGGAGGCTCTGCAGTCAGGTTTAGTGCTTCGTGAGATTAATTATACACATGTTACACTTATTCCGAAGGTTGAAAATCCAATGGATATGACACAGTTAAGGCCAATTGTGTTATGTAATGTCATTTATCGTATTTGTTCTAAAGTTCTAGCAAACAGGTTGAAGAAAATATTGGGTGAGATTATTTCACCTTTAAAGAGTGCCTTTGTACCGGGGAGGTTGATCTCTGATAACACTTTGGTAGCAAATGAGGTGGCACATCAGATGCATATTAACCGAAAGGTAGGTGAGGGTACTTTTGTTTTGAAGCTGGATATTAGCAAAGCATATGATCGTTTGGAATGGGATTTTCTCAGGTTCATGTTGCTTAAGTTAGGGTTTGCAGGTAGATGGGTGGAGTTGGTAATGTCATGCCTTACTACAGTCAGGTACTCTTTTAATTTTAATGGGGAGCCTCGGGGATATGTGGTGCCTTCTCGGGGTATCCGCCAGGGAGATCCCCTATCCCCATACTCGTTTATTCTATGCGCAAAATGGCTATCTTCTTTGATTTCACATTTTGTGCAATAGAATTGGTTGCAAGGTGTGTTGCTAGCCCCCACGGCGCCTAGATTACACCATTTATTGTTCGCAGAATCGCAGATGATTCTTTTCTGTTTGGAATTTCTACCATGGAGGAATGTCAGCAGGTCCGAAACATATTGCATACATATGAAGTAGCTTCCGGCCAACAGGTGAATTTAAACAAGAGTAGTGTGTCTTTTTCCAAGAATGTCAAAATGCAGGAGCAAGAACAGTTAGCTAGTGTGTTGGGTGTGGAATGAGTGGATAAACATGAAAGATATTTAGGTCTTCCAACTCATGTGGGAAGATCAAAGACGGAAGCTTTTGAGTATATCTGAAGGAAAAGTTGTCCAAGAAAGTAGTGAGTTGGCGTACTAAACTGTTGAGTGGTGCTGGCAAAGAGATTCTGATTAAAGCAGTGGCACAGGCAGTCCCCATGTATGTTATGAATTGCTACCTACTTCCGCAGAGCATGTGCTATAATTGTGTGCGCAGTTTTGGTGGGGTGACTCTGATACACAGAAAAAGATACATTGGTAGTCTCGGGAGAGATTGTACCCCAAAGAATGAAGGTGGTATGGGATTTAAAGATTTACACCTTTTCAATTTGGCTATGCTTGCCAAACAGGGGTGGATGATACTTAAAAATCCAACATCACTTATTGCTCAAATTTATAAGGCTTTGTACTTTCCAGAAGGCTCGTTTTGGGATGCAGAGCTACGTCAGCAGCCGTCCTTTCCATGGCGCAGTATTGTTGAAGCGCATTCAGTTTTACAGGTTGGTACAAGATGGATGGTTGGTAATGAGGAAAATATTCGAATATGGGAGCATCGATGCTTGGCTACCGGTAGATAGGTATGCCCTTCAACCATGATCACAACCTCCCTTGCATGGACCAATTTTTGTTTCAGAGCTTATTGACCACGAGACAACTGCATGGAATGATAGATTAATTGATGAGCTCTTCTCTCCTTCAGAAGCTCTCCTTATTAAATCTATTCCTATAAGTAGTCATCTTCCGAGAGATAAAGTGGCCTGGCATCCACATAAGAGAGGAATTTTCACCACAAATTCAGCATATTATGTAGCTCGAGACATTGCCTATAATAGAGTTAATTATCCCCCTCCGGTGGATGAGTTCCAAACTTTATGGAAAACAATCTGGAAGGCTGAAGTTCCCAAGAAAGTTGCGGTTGGAGTTTGGAGAGCTTGCCAGAACATTCTTCCGACTCGAGAAACATTATTAACAAAGGGATATGAGGGTGAAACTGGGTGTTTGTTGTGTGATTGTCCTTTGGAATCAGTAGGGCATGTCCTAGTAGATTGTCAGATAGCTCGGGCATTGTTGGGTGAGGTTTCTCTCCAAATCACTTGTCCTGTGACACCAGTATTCATCTTCAAGGAGTGGATGTTGGAATGTGTTAACCGAGTATCATTGGAGCAATTTGAGAAGTTCATGATGTTCTTATGGGCCTTGTGGACTAATAGAAATGCGGCTTTGTGGGAGGAGAAACCACGATTGCCAGCAGATATAGCGATTGCCACGGTGGGATGGTTCAATCAATACAAACTTGTACACGCTTCGTCTATTCCAGGAGTGAAGGTGATTCAAAGGTGGACTAGTCCGGCTAAGCGTGTTTTGAAATGCAATATTGATGGGAGCTATAGTTATCATCAAAGGAAAGGTGGAGTAGGATGTGTCCTTCGTGATCATAAGGGAGACTTTCGGGCTGCTTTGATGAAGATGGTACATAATGCCAATTCCGCGTTCCAGGTTGAGCTTTTGGCCTTAAAAACTGCAGTCCAATTCGCTATATCACTGCACCATGAACAGGTACAGTTTGAATCTGATTGTTTACAACTGGTCCAAACTATCAATGCGGAAGATGAAGATGCTTCGATATGTGGTCATGTTGTAGATGAAGTCAGAGCAATGTTTAGCAATTATCCTATGTTTTCTCTAACTCATGTTAAGTGTCAAGCAAACAATGTGTCTCATAATCTTGCTTGTGCGGCTCTTCATTCAGAGCTCTCTCATTCTTGGTTCTTGTATGCTCCCTGTTAATGTCTAGAAGTCCGGCGGTAGCTGAACTTTAGTTAACGCTGATCCGATGAGCGGATCGATACTTGTGGTGTTCTCAAAGCCTCCGTTACCTGTCAAGTAAAATACAAAGGGCGTCAGAGGGAGACCGCGTTGGGCGGTCTTCGACTCTCCGATGCCTAAGTTAGTCAATGTATTTATGTTGACAAAGTAACAGTATGTAAGTATTGAATGCGTAATTAATGAGGAGAGAGGAGAGAACCTTTTATAGGTGAGGAAGAGGTTGATCTTCTCTTTGTTTTCGATGTGGGACTGATATGCTTCAGTTCCCAGTTTCAGAAGCTTCTGATGCCATCTTGGCGTGGCGCGTGGCGGCGCGTCGCCGCAGATCTGGAGGTGGTCCGACTTTGGGCTGTAGCCCGCCTGGCGGTGTGCCTGCATGTCATTCCTTCAGTTGGAATGAGTACCTTTGGCGGTACAATGAGCGTGGCCCATTATAGCTAATTATGTTTGCAAATGTACATGTATGTACAAGTCCCCCAAGTCCCCAGTCAAGGAGGGCAATCTTGGTTGGGGAGTTGTTCGGCGGTTTGAAGCGTTTTCTTCCGCTAGACTTGCAAGAGCATAATTAGCGTCAGTGCGTTGTCAACCGTTGGTTTTACTGAGCAAACGCTTTATACCCTTTCGGGTGGGCCCCTGCTAGGCCCCCCAGGGAGTCCCCCACTCCCCGGCTAAGATAGACCTCCGGATGGTCGGTAAATTGTTTGTTGAGGGGGAGCTGCACGGAGCAGAGGGTGTTGGGTAGCGAGCCCAAGCTTAGTACCCAAATGACGGAGGTCAACGTGCCTGATCAGGGCCGTCGTAGACTGTTGACAAGTCCCCGTGTCCCGTAGGGATGGTCTGACGGTAACGCCGCGTGGCGGTCGTTGTCAGAGTGAGGCGTGGCCTCGGGATTCGCCGTTTGGCGGATATCCCCCTGCTGCATGTAGCAGGAAGCAGCGTCCGGTAGACGTGCCTGGCATTATTTTGTTGAGCGATAGTGCTGATCAAAGTACACAGCTAGCAAGTTGAAAGGGGGGTTCCGCTAGAGGTGCGTAGCGGAAGATGCCCCGCTTGCAGGATGGCAAGGGAGAAGTTCCGCTGGCGGGGTTTCGCTCAGCGGAGACTTCGTCACTTGGAAGATGACCAGGGAGAAGTTCCGCTGGCGGAGTTTCGCTCAGCGGAGGCTTCGTCACTTGGAAGATGACCAGGGAGAAGTTCCGCTGGCGGAGTTTCGCTCAGCGGAGGCTTCGTCACTTGGAAGATGACCAGAGAGAAGTTCCGCTGGCGGAGTTTCGCTCAGCGGAGGCTTCAGACGGTTGGTGAACTCCCAAGTGGTTGCTTCCACCAGACGCTTCGTCTGGTGGTGGTTGACACGTGTCCAACCCGTAGAGGGTTAGCGTGCGGAGGCTTGTCTCCTAAGCCTGGCCGTCTTCTCGCCATTAATGATAGTAATCATGGATTTCGTAACCGAGGCGACGCCTCGGTTAATCCGGAGAGTAAGTGGAGACTTGTGACACGTGTACGGCTGGTGTGTGATGTCGTTTTTTAGCGGACGGCTTAGAACGCGTTGATGTTGACATAAAAGGGGGGGGGGGAACTTTAGAGCATCTCCAACCATTTAGTCAAAAGCCAAAGCCATATGCAAAATATGACTCCCCTAATGTCATCACTATTCATTCAATTTTTGCATCTCCAACCATCTTTAGTCAAAAGCCAAAGTCATTTAATAAATTAATCATTTTCGAGAATTAAATTAATCATCTTCAGCTGAAATTGCAGCACATGCAGCGGGGCCCACCATTTTTTCAGCCAAAGAAATTTGGCTTTCGTTCTACAAACTTGAGTCATTTTGACTCCAATTATGGCTCAAGAGTCAAAATAGCTAAAGCAAGAGCATGGTTGGAGATCCCTCTACCAAAAAGCCAAAGTCAAAATGACTTATAGCTAAATGGTTGGAGATGCTCTTAATTAAGCCAATTCTTTAAGGAATGGTTAAATTTTTGAACTACCATATATGCCCTCATATAATATAAATATTAATAAATAAATTATTTCTATATGAGGATAAGATAGTCAATACACTATATTATATTTGAAAAATCTGCAATACCTCCTATGAAAAAAGCCTAAAATTAGGAGATAAATTACTGTAACTTTTTTAATTTAAAAAAATAAAAGTCAATTGACTCCGCACATGTTAAGGGGCTAGTATATATTAAAAGAAAAAATTTCAAAAGTAACGGTGAAAACAAACAAAAGGGTTCGGACGGTTCGGTTAAGCACAAGAGAAGGGCCTAACCATACCTTGTCCCAAAAGTAGCAACGGTTGGATTTTCCTCCCCCACTTATAGATTTATTTGGCGGGAGTTGTTGAAACGCCTGCATTCCCATTCTTTCTGGTTCAAGAATCAAGATTTTCTTCTCCTCCTCCTTCTTCTTCATTGCAGAGAGTAGTAAACAAAGGACTCAAAGAAAACCCATTTGATCAAAACATGTGGGAGGTTCAATCGGATTGGTACTCCCCAACTCGCCCGAACAGCAGCCCAAATACCCTGTACGAATTTCCGGTAAAATATTCACTACCCTCTTTCTTGTTCATCAAGATTTTCACTTTTCTTTGATTCTCTATGCCATTCTTTGTGGAAAGTCTGTTCCTTTTTGGGTTTATTGATAATTTTTTGTTCTTAGGGTGATCGGTTTATACCCAATAGGAGCTTGATGGATCTTGATCAAGCCCAGAGCTTATTGACGAACGAACTGTACCGAATCGGAACTCGAATCTCAATGTATGAACACTTTGCTTCTTGTCAGTTTTGGTTTTTGAATGTTGTGATTGATGATTGTTCTAAAAGTCAAGAATTGGGTATGTCAGGGTTTTAGATGAGCATTTTAGTTCTTACTTTTGCAATAAGCAATACTTGAATTCCTTGAATGCTGAAAATGGGTATCCTAGTTCTTGGGTCTTTTGGGGTTTTGGTTTTTCTTTTCTGTTGTGGCAGGAGGCATACAGACAGAAATTGCAGGACCAACTGACTTTGGATTCAGATGCGAAACCTTTTAAGATGTTGGTTTTTAGGGGAAGCCCAAAATCTAGTAGAAAACCGCTTCTTTGTGTTGATGAGATGCGCCGGAGTGATGAATTTGATAGTAATATGATCAAACCTACTCAGCTTCGAAGTTTGCCTAAGGTATTGGAATATCTCAAGCATTAATCTTGAACCTTGACTTGAATTATCTGTCATTTAGTGTTTAGTGGTCAACATATGAACTTTACAAAGGGATGTAGATTACTGAAATAGACAGAAAGTTTGAGATACTATTTATAGTGGTGTGTGCTTCATGCATAGTTTTAGTGTTTCTGCAGTGGTTTTCTGAGCTTATGAACTTTAAAATGGGAAAAGGATAACTCAAAGAAGCTGCAGTTTGAGACAATTGTGATAGTGTTGTATGCTTAATGCATAATGTTAGATTCTATTTTCGGACTTGAAGTGAGTTTATGGTGCAGAATACAATATCCTTTTGACACCCTAATCTAAGTGTACATGATTCAATATCCAAGTTTATGCTGCTTTAGGGAGAAAGTAGAGTTCTTGGATGCACCAAACATGAGAAATGACTTTTACATGAACATCATGGACTGGGGAAAGAACAATGTTCTTGCAGTTGCTCTGGGCCCCGATTTATACCTCTGGAACTCGGAGACAGTAAATGTACGTAAGCTGTTTCATGTCAATGAGAATGATCACCCCACAAGTTTAGCCTGGTCTCAAGATGCCAAATATTTGGCAGTTGGATATAAGGGCTCGAAACTCCAACTCTGGGATGCTGAGGCTTCCAAGCTGGTAAAGCTCTTATTATTTTTAACTAGTTTACTCATTACTTTTTGACATTTTTAGTGAAGGAAGTTGAAACCATTGTTCATCTATATGTGTCACACAGATTAGAAGCCTAAAAGGCCATAATCGCAGGGTAGCGACCATTACTTGGAATGGTCACACATTAACATCAGGCAGCCGAGACCGGTCCATTATTAACCATGATGGTATTTTGTAACTATTACTAAACCTCAAGCTATTCTATTCTGATTCTAAATCATTGGTTCAATGGAACGATTCACTTTTTTTTTTTTTTTCTGTTCTTTTTTTCCTAATGTTGACAGTTAGAGCAAGAAACAATGTGACTTGCCATCTCCGTGCACACTCTCAAGAAGTCTGTGGCTTGAAATGGTCGGAAACAGGCAATTTATTGGCAAGCGGTGGCAATGAAAACCTGTTGTACATTTGGGAATCCTCGAGAATGAATTCATCGAAACACTTGTATTGTTTCAAAGACCATTGTGCTGCAATCAAGGCGCTTGCTTGGTGTCCTTATCAGTCTGGTGTACTTGCCTCCGGAGGAGGCACAGAAGATGGGTGTATTAAGTTATGGAATATGCAAATGGGGACCTGTATCAACACCATTGATACCAACTCTCAGGCAAGTTAGAGAAACTAGTTTCCAACTTATAAGCTTTTAATGGTTTTATCACTTTATGATATTCTAATCTGTTACAAACAATCCAGGTCTGTGGATTGGAATGGAACAGGCATCACAGAGAGATACTGAGTGGCCATGGTTATAGTCCGAGCAAACTCATCAAGAATCAGCTATGCCTCTGGAGATATCCTTCCATGGAAAAAGTGGGGAACTTGAAGCGCCACACCTCCAGAGTCCTTCAGCTTTCTCAGGTTTGACATCCCACAATTTTCTTTCTCAAATCTTTAAGGTTTTGTGGTTTGTAGATAGAGTTTATAGGCTCTAACTTTGCTCTTTGTATTGATTTTGTTGCAGAGCCCTGATGGGTTAACTGTGGTATCAGCTGTTGCAGACGGGACTCTTCGGTTTTGGGATATCTTTGGACCCCCCTGTGCTGACAATTTAAGGCTCTCAGCTTTGGACAGTTTTTTGTCTAATAAGACTTCTCCAATAAGATGATCATGATAGTGCAAAGCTAATAAGCTAATACCGTTTGTATATTAAGAACATTACATGTGTACATGTGCAATTCTATGCTGTAGAATACAGCAAAGGAAATAGTCCAATATCACAGTCGCAGCAAAACAGAAGGCAACCAACCCAAAATTGGTTCCAGTTTAATCTCATGACGAAATAAACTGAATTCATTCGGCCTCCGAGTCATCACTCTTGTTGTCCACATAAATCTCTGCAACTTCGCCATCTGATGATTTCTCCTCCTCTTCTCTTTTCCTCTTTTCTTCTTCTTCCTCTCTTTCAACTGCTCGAGCTTTTGCAATTTCAAGTCTAAAACTGACTGCTTCCCATGAAACAAGTTTCTTCAAAAAGATTGATACGTAATCAGCTCGCCGGTTCTGCAGGATTAACCAAGATTTACAGATATTAGACAGAGTTCCATAAAACCCCTCCTCATAAGAGGACTGCATGTTTAATTAACAGGGTCTCACCTGAAAATCGAGGTAGTAAGCATGCTGTTGGATCAAAACAAATTTCCACAACAATTTTAGCTATTTGTCAGCAATGGTTTTTCCCATAATACCCATAGATA
The DNA here is from genome assembly GCF_958449725.1 of Rosa rugosa. Classification (NCBI taxonomy): domain Eukaryota; kingdom Viridiplantae; phylum Streptophyta; class Magnoliopsida; order Rosales; family Rosaceae; genus Rosa; species Rosa rugosa. Next base: position 32,358,788 of record NC_084824.1, read on the forward strand.
GTATATAACTATTGCAAACATGAGTATATACACGATAAATTACAAATACCTCCCAAACATCGATGGTAAGGAGCGGCTGCATTGAGCAATAAGAAAAGTCATTTACCAGATGAACTCAATGTTTTCCTATTAAGTATCTCCTTACTATGGATACATCAAAAATGAGTTGGGAAAAATTTAATGAATCATGATACTCACAGAATAATCCCACGTAAGGGGGTTTACTGCATTAGGACTCTTCACCACTACAAGCCTTTTGTCTTCGTACAACGGATTAGGATTTACTGCATTTTCAACATCGAGTCTATTTGCTTTATCTGAAGAAAACAAAACAATTGGGAATATTACTGTATGGCTAATGCAGGGTCACAACAGAATTTGCAGTCTTAAAGGCAAACAATAAGATATGCCAATCGGAAGGCAAACCCACACGCAAGCCAAGCCCAACCAGAACCAAACTGTGTAGCTGCAGCCAACCTTATATCATCAATGAATCTCTCAAAAGAACCAAAGTCTCTATTAATTAGTTCTAGAAGTTCCCCGGATGGCCTTCCGCCACCACCTGGTTTCATGGACTCCCAGAAGAAGTCATGGTTCCAGATCTGCATAAAGGTGAAAAAGCAATAGGTAGTTAACTTCACAAATGACTCTTCAATAATGACACTGAAGCAAAAATTTGTACCTAACACTCTTAAGGATTTCAAAATTCTACCGAAATAATGATCTCATGAATAGCATACCTGTGCTGCATTGTTGAAAGGTGGAAGCAAATCTCCGTTGTTGTGTGTAGCAAGTATAATATCTTCCAACGACAATTCATCTAGCTCATTTCCTTTGATTTGCTTGTTTAGGTTATCCACATAACCCCTATGGTGCTTCCCCCAGTGATACTCCAGAGTCTCCTTGCTCATATGCGGCTCTAGCGCATCCTACTCAAAGATTACACATCAAACTAAACTGTCACAATTTCGACAAACACAACATTAACTGGCTCAAAATTGTCATCTAAACTGACCCAGTTCACAAATTTCACAGCCATTGTCAGCTAAACTTGCTAAAATTCATTTACCAATACTAATCAATGAAGGGTCAAAGATTGAAACTTGATTGAAAAGTTTGGTACTTGCTGATTGAAGCCTAAACCCACACTCAAATTAGAAACTTTAAACCTTACCAGTGGATATGGAGGAGGCTTTAGTTCAAATTTGGCACAGATACTACTTGGACCAGCTTTCCTTTTGCATTCTCTCTGAAAATTCCAAAGCAAACAAGAAACTACATAAACCCAATTCAAAGTTCAATACTTTATAAGACACTGAAGTAAGCTCAGTGAAGAAAACCTGTTTCTTTGGCCATAGCAAGCTTGAAGGTGATGCCAGACATCCAGTGAGGCCTGTAAATTGAGACTTAAAGCTTAAACCCAAAACTCTTGACAGAAAGAGAAAAGGGGATGGAGAGGGAGAGGGTGATACACCTTGCCATGGTGGGCCCAGTGCTCAAGTTAGCGAATTGGGCGCAGCGAAAGGTGGTGTTGTTGTTGCTGCTGCTAGTACTGCTAACATTACCATGTCGGAAAATTTGAAAGCTTCGGATAAATGAGAAGACTGATAGTAGAGTGGGAGTTTTAGATTCTGAGAGGGCCTCAAGTGAAATATATAAGAACTTTACCGGGTCGGGTCGGTTAGACCGGTCTAGGGTTTTTGACTCATTGGGCATTGTACCCTCCAACTCCACAATGTTTTTGACTAAACCGAACCAATTTGCTATATGTTTGAAACCACACTAAATCGTCAATTTTGATGTCCACGTCCAAATAAGGCATTGTTTGGGATTGCTTCGCTTTTAGAAAAATCAGTTTTTGTTCAAAATTTTAGATTTTATTGTGTTTGGTAAATAAATAAAAAGTAGTTTTAATTAAAAGTTATAGGTCACTGACAGCAGATTTTAGAAGCTGCTGTGGATCAAAACACGTTATGCAGTTGTTTTATGTACTGACAACACTTTCAAACTAGCCCTAAGTTAGATGTGTGTGTGTTTTTTTTTTTTTGAAAACTCGACCAAGCGAGTGAAATTTATTAATGAAAAAAAGGTTACAAAGAGAAAGGAGGTAGAACAGGCATAAGAAACGCCGCTAACCTCCTATTAAAATAATACAAATTAACGACCTAAACGATCCCTAATACAATGACTCACCATAAAATCTGGAGCTGAATCCTACCAAGTAAAACTATCTGATGAAGCACCATAGTTAGCAAGGGCATTAGCAGCTTGGTTGCCTTCACGAAAGATATGGCTAGATTTGAAATGCATTTGAGAGATACAATGCAAGCAATGGCTCTACTGCACACGAAGCCTCCAAGGAACCAGATGAGGAAAACGGAGAAAAATAAGTATAAGGGAAGAAACCACCTCTAACCATACATAGTTCCAATCTCTAACCCAAGCTAGTTAGATAACCTTAATGACCGCCATGACCTCTGCAACCATAGAACTAGGGATATCAAGAGTAGAAGAGAAAGCACCTATAACCAAGCCTTTGTAGTCTCTATAAACACCACCATAGCCAGTTAGGCTAGCCGCACTCATGTAAGCAAGTGAAGCTAACGAGACTAACGCACACATGCAAGCGAGGCTAACTACACTGTGTAAGCATGTGAGGCTATCGATGCCCACGCTCATGCAAGCAAATGACACTAAGCAAATATGTGGTGCATGTATTTATTTTATTTTATTTGAAAGATATGTAGTGTATTGCTATTATCTTTTTATTTGTAAGTTTGAATCTAATAACACATACAGTCTTCTTCTTCTTCTTTTGTCATTTGATTTTGGTAGTTTATGATAATAATATGTATTTATGATAATTCAAAATTTAGTGAAACTTTGGCACCAAATTTTGATTTCTATTTATAGAAGTAGAGAACTAGAGATGTGGTTAATCGGCACAAAGCTATTTTGATTCAATAATAGGTCCTTATATCATTGTATTAGAGCATTTTATTTCAAGTCAAAATTTTATTCTATTGTTTGTGTTTTGGCCAAGTTTTTCTTTTATTTATTGCTATTACAACAATCTATGGACTTATAGAATCCAAAGAAATACTGATAAATCAATCTAATAAAATCTGTTAAACTCCATGTGGAATTAAAAAAAGGGTCCTTGAGCCAACACCCCAAAATGAGCAAAAATTATTCCACTTACCCCAGCAACAGATTTTTATTCCCGCATACCCAATTTGACACCAAATGACCATTATACCCTCAACTCAATTAAAAAATTACAAACACGCCACTCAACATCAATCTCACATCCCGATCTCTCTCCCCCTCCGGCGCTGTTTCTCTCTCCTCCGCTCTTTCTCTCTAGCCTCTGGCGCTGTCTCTCTCTCTCTCCTCTGGCGCTGTCTCTCTCTCTCCTTCGCATAAAATCATCCACTCGATCGAGTGCGAGCTGTGATGCAGATCTCAGTTCCGCGGTTCAAATCGCATTTCTAGGTGCATTGAATCTGGAGAAGGGAGAGAGAGAGAAGATGGGATCGAGCGGCAGTAAAGCCACGTCGTCGTCGTTTCCCGGCGATAGTGGTCGAAGGCGACAATCTCCTCGTATGTGGATGAGGAGGCGATTGATGATGGGGTTGAGGCTGGTGGAGCCGGTGGAGCGGAGCTGGTCGGGGACGAGGTGGGAGAGTCGGATGTGGATGAGGAGGGGGAGGAGGCCGAGGGTGTTGGGGCCGAGGAAGGAGTAGTCTTGGAGGAGGTTGGATCCTGACCTTGGTTGGTCGGATCCTGACCCTGAGTGGTCGGAGGCTGGTTCTTGAATATCAGGAGTACCACTCGATCCTTTTCTTTCTTTTTTTTTCATTTTTTTTTTTCAGTTTTTTGCCCGGCCTATGTTCGAACCTTTCGTAGAGTGCTTTAGCTTCCTTCTCCCAGTTTGGAATGTATTTTTTGAGGTATTGGGGAGCATCTGTACAATGATTTTGTTTCTGATTGAGTCTTCTTGCAATATAGTCGAGAACCTAGTGGAGGTTTTACTGTTTCCAATATTGTTTTCACAGGTTATTTTCCGTGCTCTTAGGAGTGTGTTAAGGGTCTATTGGATGGTAATAGACGTCTATTGGGGGGCAATAGACGTCTATTGGGGGGGGGGCAATAGATGTTTTGAATTGATGTAATATTCTCATTTTTTTCTTTAATCAAAGTTTTATTTGTCTAAATCTAGAAATATTAGTTCTTATTCTGGCGACTAAAAGTCCTATGGGGGGCAATAGACTTCTATTGGGGGGCAATACATGGCTGATAGTTGTCTATTAGGGGGCAATACATGGCTGAAAGTCGTCTATTGGGGGCCAATAGACGTCTATTAGGGGGCAATAGACATCTATTGGGGGGAAATAGACCTCTATTGCCCATCTATTGGGAGGGCAATACATGGTTAATAGACGTCTATTGGGAGGCAATACATGGTTGATAGACGTCTATTGCCCCTTTATTGGGGGGCAATACATGGCTGATAGTCGTCTATTGGGCGGCAATAGACGTCTACTAGGGGGTAATAGACGTCTATTGGGGGCAAAAAAACTTTCCGGTGGGTGGTAGCCGGTGATCGGAATCCGGCGGCCGGTGACCGGATTCCGGCGAAAATTGGCCGGAATCCGGCGGCCGGTGACCGGAATCCGGCTGCCGGTGATCGGACTCCGGCGAAGTCCCCTATGGTTTCTCTCTCTTCCATTCTCTCTCTCTCTCTCTCTAAGTAACAAAGGTGAGGGTAAAATGGTATTAAAAAAATAATAAAAACAAAAAAAAAATCTTAATGGGGTATTAGGGAAGACCTCCTTAGAGTGTTTTGGGTAAGAGGGAATTAAAAAAACTTAGTGGGGTAAGTGGGAAAAAAATCTCTAAAAATGGTGTAAATGGACAAAAACCCTTAAAAAAATCCATGGAATTAGCAGAATCCATGAATTATTAAAAGTCAGCCAGAATCTTTTAAAATCTGAATTGAATACACCCCCCTTAGTGTTTGAATGTCCATTAGCAACTTCAAAAATAAATAAAAATAAAGAAAGAAATATAATTAATTATTATTTAGAAAATAAAATAAGAAACACTATACTGCAAAAAAACAGTATAATGTACCATGATGACTCCGCCAGTTAAAACGAAAACCAGAAACGAAGATTATATGCACCTCGATCTTGGTGGAGAAGTAATTATGGTTGGATCGATAAACCATATAAACCTCCATAATTTGAATACAAAATAACTATTAGTTTCAGCTAAACCATGTGGTTGAGAACAACAAGCTCCCACGACAAAAAATAACATAAGAAAAGAAAAACCAATTACGGTTTTGATGCAGCAGCATTGTAAGATAATGCAGTCTAGCTAGCTCTCTTCTTAGGGTTAGGGTTCAATTTCATGGCTGCCGCTCATTTCCACGATTGGCATTGGGTATCGGCAAATGGGACACCAGTGATTGATCTCCAGCCAACGGACAATGCAATCTTCATGATAATAATGTAAACATGGCATGCGAGTGATCACGATGTCACGACGTTTATGATCAGGATCAACTACCCCCTCTTCATCCGGTGCATCATCATCAGAGTAATCAAGGCCCTCCATACAAATAACACAAGAGGGTGTCAGTTCCATAGTAGATTTTATTTCCAAACTATCAAGCCCTACTTTCTCCAAATTTTGAATAGATGATTTAGTTGCCGGAAGAAGCTTGGGAGTAAATGTTTCCAAGGACTCCGTTGCAACCCTCTCAATGATATCATCGTTCCCATCCAATATGTGCAGAGTAATTTCTGCCACAGAAACAACAATAGGCAGCTCGCGTATGGGGTCGTCAAGGACCTTAAATACTCCTTCAATAATAGCTGACTGGTCATCTTCTGTGATACGTATAGAGTCGGAAAGAAGCCAAGCAATATAATCCCGTAGAATCGCTGTCCTATTGACTAAGGGATTCACCTTCAATACTTTATCATGCAAATAATGATATTGCGGAGAATTATAAGTACTAAAGTCTCCTGGATGATCAATCTCACGTTGGCTTGCGGTGATCTTGACGAACTCAAATATCATCAGTATATAGCTTGCCTCGATTGGGAAGGATTTGATTTCTTGCTGAACATGGAACCAAGTAACAAGTCTCATGGTGTATATTGTGGTGGCCGGCTCGGAACTACTGATATATCGATATATTGATAGTTAAGAATAATAAGGAAGATGGATCTAATTGTGGTTTAAGGTCTTTATATATGTAGCTAATATAGCTTATCCCTATTCCACGAGGATAAGGAAAACTTATCCCTATTCCACGAGAGGATGAGGGAGAAAATAGAGTAAAATTTTATAAGTTAATATTTAAGGCACTAAAAAAAAAAAAGGACTACTTGCTATAAGGCCCCTGATTGTATTAAGGGAAGAGTCGAGCCAATAAGACTGTTCATTTTCTGTCTACATTTTCGTAGAGCAATTTTCTTAGTTTTCCAATAATCAAGCAGTAATTGTCTCATAAGAAAAACAACATGTTGAACTTGATAAATTTTATTTTGGAAGACATACTGATTTCGCTCCTCCCAAATTTTCCAACAAGCAGTTTTGTGTGTGATGAGAGTTCCAATATTGACAATCCACAACAATAGATCCATCTATAACATTAGGTTTTTCAGGAATGAAAGATTTTAAGGCATTCCGTATTTCTATTGGGTAAGGATAATTAATAAACAAATGATCTCAGCTCCGTTCACAAACATGGTGGTGATTGCAGCGCAGCAGCCAACCTGCTCTGGTCTAGGGTTTCATGTTGGTCATTGGGCTGGAGAGTTGGACTTCCGGGCTATTGGTCTGGGCTTGGGCTCAATTTGGTATTTTTCTTTTTATTTTTACTTTGTAAGAACTTTTGGGGGGAGGGGGAGGGGGAGGGGGTGCCGAGGCTTGAGAAAAGTCGCTAGGAATATCCACACTGTCTGTGCAATTTTAATCTCTCGTAGGTTGTTTTGGGTAATTTCTAGACGTGCTACATTAGTAGTTTAAAAAGTTGAATTGCTTAGGTAGCAGCTCTATTTGTAAGTTCTAACTAGCAGGTCGTTATGTGTCATTTTGCTAAACTTCAATATTAGTTTTTTTGAGTTGAAAAGTACGTTCAATCCTTGTATAAATTTCACCAAGTAGTACAATAACGACTTGCCCATAGGGCCGTTAGAAGAAGCCATTACATAGAGCACACAACACTAGTACACTCCTCACACAAGCATACTACTCAGTACACTCCTAACACACCCACCTTTTTTAATGAAGCGCAAACAAAGATAAGTTAGAGCTCCGAAGAAAAAATAAAAAAAACAATGGAGCCCAAAACTAGCTTTGTGATCTTTCCCATCAACCCAAGAAAAAAATGGACCCATCCTCTCTTTGAATAAATAGAGAAAGGCCCACTAATTTAAACAACGAAAACATACGCCCAAGGACCCAGAGCCCAGCCAAAATTGACCATAACCCTAGAGCCCAACCCCTAACTAAAGCCCAACAAGCCCATCGAGGAGAAACCCTAGCCTCCCGTGTGATTCCGCGGTCGCCCTCCTCGTGGAAGCCGCCGCCGTCACCATAGAAACTAACACCCCCAACTAGACCACCACTACCACCATAACGAACACCACCGCACAGACAGAAACCTTGACCACCGTCTGCATAATCACTATCATGGACAGAACGCATAATCTAATCCGATCGACAGTAACCCAGACCTGACAAGCAAGACCGATCCACCATCACCCCCCTCGGAGCAATGCGATCCCAGTAGTGCCAACCTGAAGAATCAACGCGGCGATCACCACCACAAGCCACATGTCGTACACCAATACCCACCCTCGCATCTATCCTCCCTAAAGAATCCACATCACTAGTGCTCCAATCCAAACTCATATCGGCCTCAGACCCCCCATCACCGCAGCTAGCATCGACGACGAGGAGAATTAGGCAACAGCCTAGGAGCAAGGAGCCCCATCGAGTTGCCCCGCCGGCACCACCAAGAAAGAGACTAAAGAGAGGTGAAAGAACACCCGACGCAGTCAACAGTACAAGACCGCCACCACCCGAAAGTAGATGCCGTCAGGGAACCTCCCTTGCGGGAGTCAGAGACGAGAGCATCCTTCACATCTTAAGTTTAAGGATGTCCTCTCAATGTTTAAAAAACAAAAAAATTAGTTGACTATTTCTCTCAAAACAAAAAAAAATTAATAAACAAATGATATACAGGTTCAGAACTTACTCTGCGAAAAGAGCAAAGATTAGTAAAAATCCGTGCGAATCTTTGAGTTGTGGAAGACCCATTTTGCAACAGAAGCCATGAGAAAACCTCTATTTTTAGAGGAAGTTTTAGTTTATTTTTAGAGGCTGTTGTTCAGATCAGGAAGATGTTCTGATCATGAATCATGTTCATTGTGAGTTGTGACATCCCTTTATCTCCATGCTTTTGACGGGAGGGGGTCTTGGAAGGTTGAGACAGGTATGATTCTCAATGCCTTTAACACTAGTTTAACCATATAATGATTTCAGTTGCCATCTCTAACGTCCCTTTGAATGGTGTTTGCTGCAGGAACCACAGCTAACTGCCAATCCAACATATGATGTGTCTACAAAACTGTTCTCCCTATAGGCATTGAGAGCAATATTTTCATCCGAACTGCTCATATTTGTCATTCGAATGTGTCCCAATCTCCTAGTAGTGTTGTGTATTCGTGTATAGTTCTAGGACCCAATTTTATCATCTGGTAGTTCTATTGTATGCTACTGTCTGGTTTGATCTATAATATATATGCTGATATTCTTCGATTCTTCCACGAACTGTTCCTAAAATCTGTATCTGAAACTTTCATCTGATGGAATTGTTCCTTATCATAATGAAGAGTAGTGCTGACAGAATGATTCTCACCTAATCTCCTCCATATTATTCATACAGCGTTCATGAACACGACTTTTATCCTGTACTGCATTTTCGATTATTCTATAAGATAAAATCCTATCTTGACTACAATTTTCACCTAAACTCCTTCCTATATGAATGACTTTAATCAAGTAAGGATGGTATGCTAAGATTGGGTCAAAATTTGAGACCTTTTCCTTTGGACAGAGGCTTGAGTTGGGATCTTCCACAAACAATAGAATTACTTGCATTACAATATGGTAAGTACAAAGGACATATGACAGATAAGAATAATGAACCAGAAGCCATTCTTGAATATATTTTGTTATGTATCTACATCTTCTACCTTCTTGCAGTGCCCTGAGTTGGCTTTTTCATGAACTGCACCCACTGCTTCTCATACATACCTTGCACTGTCCTTCATAGCCATCTCCTTGTAAAACTGCATAATGCTTTTTAGTTTTCCTTTTGTTTCAAGTTTTCAACATAAACGAGTACAAGAAAACTGAATTGCAAGTTTTTGATTGAACGTCATCAATAGAGAGAATTTGAAAGATTTCATACCCTTTTGTTTGTTTGGGGGAGTTGGCAGCACATTAGACCGAGTTGCTTACTTGTTTCCCCAAATGAAGAGGACTTAACAGAACCTCAAGTTGCCATCACAAAATCTCTCTCTCTCTCTAATCTGCTCTCTCTCTCTTCTCTCTCGCCGAGATATCAACGCCGGAGCTCCGGCAAAACCACAATGGTATCATTACAAACCGAAACGACGCCATTGCAGATTTTGTTTTCTCTCTCATCACTATCTCTATTTTAGAGATAATTATAGGGAATCTGTTAGAGCAAAACAGCCAAATTTTTCCCTAAAATGGAGAAAATTCAAGATATGGGGAAACTGTTGGAGTTGCTCATAAGATGTAAATGTGTGATCGGAAACTAGGGAAAAAATGAAAATCCGTACCTTTTGCTTAGGTACAGACGTCCGCACCTGAGAATGACTGTATATATATATATCCAGAGCAGAGCTCTGCTTTGAAATTAACGAGTGAAGTTCGAGTTTTTTGTCACTTTTTTGTCGCATATCCACATCTCTACCGTTCAGTTTTTAGGTACTAGTGTATAGATCATCTCTGCAAATTTTCAGACAAATTGATGATCGTTAAGGCATCTAACTCGCATAAACCAATTGACGGACTGAATCTGTCAACCTGAACCGTACCAGCTTTAAAGTAGTTATCAATTAGCAGCAAGGCATTCCTCAGTTCCATTCAGAATCGAATTCTATCTACCACCAATCCTTTAGCAGCAAGGCATTCCTCAGTTCCATTAATCAACTGGGCACCTTCCAAGCAATCTGTCTCTACGCTCACACTTCTCTAACCTTGATCTATGCTCCACTCCAATCCCATCTGTATTGCCATCAACTCTGTTGCCACCGGGCAAAGTCTACTCATGAATCGCTCACCCGTTGCAGCCACTAACATACCCCCACTGTCCCTACATACAATACCCACTCCAACATTGTTGCCATTATGGACAATGGAGGAATCACAATTAAGCTTTAATTGGCCATCAATAGGTGGCACCCATCCACTTGATGCATTACCATGCACGTTACTACTCCCAAGTTTATTTAAAACCTGGTTTTGTAATATGCCATTCCAAGCTACCTCACTCATCGCATAAATAACCTCTGGAGGCCGTGGATGCTCACCAAATTGCACTGCATTTCTTTCCTTCCAATTACTCCATAGCAACACCACCAGAAACCTCAGTTCATCCACCGTGAACACCTTCCTAGCATCCTCCAAAAAATTAATAAAAGAATCCCACGTACCTTAATTGGCCCAACTTGGAATAGAAGTTCGCCTTTTCCAACACCGCAATAGTGCAATACTATGTGAGCATTGATATATTGCGTGTAAAGGTGATTCCTGAGCTTGTTGACACCGAGAGCACATAGAATCCGTAACCAATCTCCTCAAATATAAAGAAGCCTTACATGGTAGATAACTTGTAGCACACCTCCAAAGAAAATGAGACATCTTTGGAGGGACTTTAATCTTCCAAAGTTGTTTCCAAAATTCAGAAATCATAGGAACTCCATTAGAAGCACCTCTTCCAGCTCTACCCTCCTTTAAAGCTACCTTATATCCACTCTTGACAGAATACTTCCCATTATGATCGTTAAGGCATTGATAACTACTTTAAAGCTGGTACGGTTCAGGTTGACAAATTCAGTCCGTCCATTGGTTTAAGCGAGTTAGATGCCTTAACGATCATCAATTTGGCTGAAAATTTGCAGAGATGATCTATACAGTAATACCTAAAAACTGAACGGTCGAGATGTGGATATGCGACCGAAAAGTGACCGAAAACTCGAACTTCACATGTTAATTTCAAAGTGGAGCTCCGCTCTGGATAAAATCTATATATATATATATATATATATATATATATATACTATTATTAAGAGAACCCACTTTGTTAGTCAAAGTGGACGTGAAAAGACATGAAGACCCTCATACCATATATTATTTTTAAATAATTTCTAATATTTGAAGGGTATTATATATATACTATTATTAAGAGAACCCACTTTGTTAGTCAAAGTGGACGTGAAAAGACATGAAGACCCTCATACCATATATTATTTTTAAATAATTTCTAATATTTGAAGGGTATTATAGTAAATAATAATAAACTAATTATAAATTTTTAAAATAAAAAAATAGGTTCCCACTAACCCATTTTGTACGTGGATAACTTCCCACTACCCTATTATGCAGATAACTTCCCACTACCTTCATTTGCAATAACTCCCCATATTTATCTAACTTCAATAATTATCAAGACATAAATATTACAAAAAGAAAATTTAAAACGAAAAATCTGTTTTACATATGCATAGCATATGTGGGCAAGACTAGTATATATCAGTATTAATTAAGCCAATAAGGCTTATGGTTAAATTTTCAAAAACCCACAATTTACCCTTCTTTGATTATAGTCTAAAAATTTATAATTTAACACATGAAGGATAAAATAGTAAATATAATAGCAAACTGAATTGAAGAAATTACCAAAAAAAAATATCTTAGACGTTTTGTTAACTGCAATGGCAGTTTCTGTTTTTTTTTTTTTGGGAATTGGCAGTTTAAATAAAAAAAAATACTTTTTTTTTTTGTAGAGAAAAAAAAAATTACTTATTAAACAAAAAGGTATTCATAATTTCATAAAAAATAAACATTTTTTTATAGAAATTACTAAAACAAATAAAAACTCAAATAAATATTGTAGATACAAATAAAATATAAAAAAAATAAAAAAGGCGAATTGACACACGCGTGAGCATATGTGGGCAAGAGTATATCTTATATAAGAGCATCTCCAACCATTTAGTCAAAAGCCAAAGCCATATGCAAAATATGACTCCCCTAATGTCATCACTATTCATTCAATTTTTGCATCTCCAACCATCTTTAGTCAAAAGCCAAAGTCATTTAATAAATTAATCATTTTCGAGAATTAAATTAATCATCTTCAGCTGAAATTGCAGCACATGCAGCGGGGCCCACCATTTTTTCAGCCAAAGAAATTTGGCTTTCGTTCTACAAACTTGAGTCATTTTGACTCCAATTATGGCTCAAGAGTCAAAATAGCTAAAGCAAGAGCATGGTTGGAGATCCCTCTACCAAAAAGCCAAAGTCAAAATGACTTATAGCTAAATGGTTGGAGATGCTCTTAGTGAGATTTGACACTTTGTGAAAACTTCAAACCCGAGTCGTCGTCTTCAAGCTCTCTGCGATTTGCAAATAGAGTTCTGCGGGACGAAAGCTGTGGAGTTATCGGATCTTGGGGACGAGGCTTCTATCGGTGAGGACAAGCGCTTGCAATCACACCAAAGGTTTCACTTTTAAGGTTGGTGTTCTGAATCTCATCCCTGTTCCATTGAATTTCTGTGTATTTGCTGTTGTGAGTTTTCTGGGTTTTGTGAATTTGGGGTGTTCTGAGTGTGTAAAGTGGGCTTTGGGGATGGGTTTTGGTGTTTTTGACACAGTTGGGATTTCTGGATCCACTAGATGGTCGAATCTGGGTCAAGTGTTTGTTGGTTGTTTGTTCTTGTTTTTGTGTTTTCTGGGTAAACTGTTGCTGATGTTCTTGGCGATAACTGATGTAAGAATAGGCTAGATCTGTGTTTGTGCTAACTGGTGTGGGTTTTAGGGTTTGGGATGGCTAACGTCATAGAGATATCGAGCAGTGAGGATTCCGGGTCTGACGTGTCGTTCAGCGCGGCGGATAGGATATTTATTGACTCGTTGCGTCCGTCTGCCCATGCAGGAACCTCACTGCCAGAACCGCTAGAGGTTGAGCCGCTACAGACCATACCTTGGGAAGTAGCCATGGGTCATGCGTCACGTCCGGAGAGCTCTAAGGCGGGTGAGGTGGCTGCGGCCAAAGCTAGGCGCGACGAGCGTTTGGCGAGTAACAGCGCCGCCAGCGGGTCCGCTGGGGATGAGGAAACAGCCGGGGAGGACGCTGAGTCAGCGTGGTTCCTCCAGGATGGCACCCCTGTTGACGAGGCAGGAGGGCGGATGAATGTCGCCGCCGTTACCAAGATGAAACGGACGTTCCGGCTGCCGGGCTCTGTGAAGCTGCGCCCGCCAACGGTGGATGAGAAGGCGTCGATTCTCCCAGTGGGATTTGTGGCCGTTCACGAAGCGATATTCCGCCAAGGAGTGACACTACCGCTGGTGCCCAATCTGCAAATCCTGGTGTGTGAATTCGGCCTTGCGTTCGGTCAGATTTGTCCCAACATGTGGCGTCTGATGCTGGCAATGAACTCACTGTGGCGGTTGTCCGGGTGCGAGGGGCCTACCGTGGCGGAAGTGCTTCACTTTTACGAGCTGGTGTACGTGAAGCGCCAGGGTTGTAGAGGGCAAGTGAACCTGAGCCGCCGCCAGGGAGCGCCCAAGCTGATCGAGAATCTGAGGGATTCGATGTCCTACTGGCGGGGGACCTTCTGCGTCGCCACAGAGGGGTGGGAGTATCAGGCTGGGGCGAACGAAGAAGGGCCGACGTTTAGGATTAAGTCGGAGTTCCAACCTATCCGAGGTTGGTAACCAGTTTCCGCTGGACGTAGCTGACGGGGTTTTTTATCTTGCAGACTTGGTATTTTTACTAATCCACTTGTGTTTGTGCAGCGGGACTGCGGTACAACCTAACGCGCGAGGAGGAGTGTCGCGTGGCGCGGATCAGAGGCTGTTGGCGGAACCGCAACTTGCTGGACTTTAGACTTCTGACTGGCTGGGAGTTGTTAGTCGAGCAGAAACTTACTCGCTCCGTTGGTAAGAAATTTCAGCCAGATTGATCTCTCTTTTGTAATAAGTAGCCGAGACTGACTGGTTTATATATATATATATATATATATTTTAGAGACTCCGCCAGGCAATAAATCGAGTCGTGACGCTTTCGAAAAAGCCATGGACCGCGCAGAGATAGACAACTTTCTGGAGACCATGTATGCCGAGGGGCTGGTGGCCCAGCAGACGGTGGTGAACCCCGAGACACTGGCGCTGAGCCAGTCCGAGGTTCCGGTGGTGTTGCCAATGCCGCACCACTCCCATCTTGGTGAGGATGGTCTGCCGGTAGTGCAGGCGGGGGCCCAAGTGGCCGGCGGGAAGAAGGGAGGCGCTGCAGCTGGGCAGCAGAAAGAGCGGATGCCTGCCAACAGGCGTGGCCCCCAAAAGGAGAGGGTGGTGTCGCCAGCGGAGACTGTCATTGCGCCAAGGGAGGAACCGCCGGTGAGGGTGACGAGGACCGCCGCCGGGAATCAAAGGGCGCTGGAGAGAAAACGTCGGCAGGTTGACTCTCCTGACGAGGAAGAGGGGGAGGACGTGGAGGTGATCGGGTCCCGCCGACAGAAGAATGCCCGAGAAGCCCCTTCGAAAACTGTCGTGGTGGAGGGAGAGGCGCCCGGCGTTAGTGAGCTGGACTCATTTGCCGAGTATGCGGCGTTCATGACAGATAGTGAGCGGGAGTTCCTCTTCCATCTCTGCGAACGGCTTGGGTTCGGCGGCCTAGCCGGTATCTCGCGCCCCACAGCAATTGACCAATCACCCTTCAGCTCGGCGTTTGGTCAGATATCGGCGGGACTGCACGACATGTTCGTGGCGGCGTCAAAGCAACCCCTGGTTGAGGGGGAGCTCAGGGAGGAAATCTAAGGTCTCCAGAGGGAGTTGGCGGGGGCGAAGGAGAAACTGGCGGAGGCAGAGCGGCGCCTGGCGAAGGCGGAGTGTGACTTTGCCGACGCCCGCGGTAAGCTCAACGTGGCCATCGAGCGGGACTTGGAGAGGAATGAGCGCGTCTCCAAGTTGGAGCAAGACGTCGCGCTGCTGCAGGAGCGGATTGCCGCTAAGGACAAAAAGCTTATTATCGTGCAGCGGGAGTCCGCCGCCAAGGCGACGGAGCTGAAGCGGCTGGAAGGCCAGGTTGCCCGTTTGAGAGCTGAAGGGGATACTACCGCGGCCGCTGCTGTTGAAGCATTCAAGCAGTCGGCGGAGTTTAAGAAGGCGATGACCGAGTCAGCGAAGGCTGGAGCCCTGGCAAACATAGACATGCTGAAGCGGAAGGGCGCCATCGACTTCGTCAAAGCGTCACAGCCTGATGCGCTGCCGGCCAAGAGTACCCCGCCGGAGAAAGACGTCGTGGCCGCCCCAGCGGGAAGTGCCCGCTCAGGCAGTGGAGAAAGTGGCGCACATCCGGCGGAAGGGTCTCAGCAGACTCCCAACCCCACCCCGTCGGAGGTGTCGCGCGCTGGATTCCTGGCGGCGCACACTCGGGCGGATGGTACCATAGAGACCCCAAGTCCGACAGCACGAGGGTCCGATCAAACGAGTCGAGCGATCGTGCCGCCGCCTGCTGAAGCAGAAGATGTCGAAGGCAACCCCTGAAGCCAGCTGGGACCGCTGCAGATCTTCTTACTCTTTTTTTTGTAGCCGCTGAGGCATAACATTTTGTAATGTATGTTGCGAAATAAAATGAAATTTTGAATTGGTGTTTGCTAGGATGTGTTTGTACTGCTAGTACTTTGAGTTATATTTTGCTTTTGCCAATCAATGAAACATTAAAGGAATTAAAATTGGTCCAAGTGCACCACGTAGCGGACGAGGTCCGATGACGATTGCTGACGTTGCCAGTTGCCCTCAGTGCTAGACTTGGTAACAATGGTTTGAATAATTCCTCGTTTCATTGATAGCTGATTGATCAGCGTACAAAAGTGGGGTAGTACCCGTTGGGTAGCTTCCCTTAGCTAAATATTGAACAAAAATTTAGCTAAGTCAAGATGCTCCTGGGTAGCGGTCTGACTATTTGTAGTAATACCGAAGGTGTTCAGTATTCCAAGGGTGGGTCGATGTGACGCCATCCTTGTCCATTAAGTAGAAGGTGCCTGGGCTAACGACTTCCACAATTTTGTATGGGCCTTCCCAAGTTGGGCGGAGCTTTGTTGGTGGCGGAATGACTTCCTTCATTACCCAGTCCCCCAATTGGAGGTTCCGGGATTTGACCCTGGCGTTGTAGAAACGCGATACCAGCCTTTTGTTTTGCAAGTTGTGCAAATGGGCCTTGTGTCTTTTTTCTTCTAGGAGGTCCCTGTCCAAGTTGATGCCATCGCTATTGGTGTTTGGGCAGTAGCCCTCGACCCTAGCGGTAGGCTGAGTTACTTCAATAGGTAGGACCGCCTCTGTGCCGAACATCATACAGAAAGGAGTTTCGCCGGTGGCGGTAGTTGGAGTTGTTCGGATGGCCCATAGGACTTCTGGAAGCTTCTCCGCCCACAATCCCTTGGCGTTGTCGAGCTTCTTTTTTAGCAGCTTCTTGATTATCTTGTTTGCTGCTTCGACCTGGCCGTTGGTTTGGGGATGGGCGACAGATGCAAAACTTAACTTGGTGCCCAAGTTGGCGGTGAACGATATGAGTTCTTTGTTGTTGAACTGTGTACCGTTGTCTGTAATGATTGTGTGTGGGACACCATAACGGCAGTAGATGTTCTTCCAGAGGAAGCGAATGACCTTGGCGGTAGTAATTGCCGTCAGTGGCTCCGCCTCTATCCACTTGCTGTTGTAGTCGATGGCTACAATGATGTACTTGAACTGGCCATTGGCGGTTTGGAACTTTCCCATCAAATCGAGGCCCCACGTGGAGTGAATCCAAGGGCCGATGATGACGGACAGTGGTTCTGCCGGTGCATGTGGGAGATCTGCAAATTGTTGGCATTTGTGGTAAGACCTCGAAATTTGCCGGGCGTCATCACCAAGTGTGGGCCAGAAGTAGCCCTGTCGCAATGTGCGGTTGGCTAAGGATCTGGCGCCTGAGTGGTTTCCACATTCCCCGCCATGGATTTCCGCTAGGACGATCTTTCCCTCCTCTGGGGTTAGACAGCGGAGGTTGGGATGGGTGGATCCTTGGCGGTAAAGCTTGCCATTCTGGATGTTGTAACGGGTTGCTCTCCGCTTGAGCTGTCTTGCCTGGACCTTATCTTCTGGCAATGTGCCGCTGCGCTTATATGCAATGATCTCGTCCATCCAGCTGGGGTTGACTTCAATGTTGAAGATCTCCGCCAGGGTCTTTGTGATGCTTGGTTTATCAAGGTACTCCACCCTTGTGTCCGCCGGGCTCTGATGTGGCTGGGCAGTTGCCAGCCTCGCCAGTGAATCAGCCTTGGCGTTCTTTTCCCTGGGGATTTGTGTGATGGTGTGAAATTTGAACTTTTTTAGCAACGTTTTGATGTACCCCAAATATGCCGCTAACTGTTGGTCCTTGGCTTGGAAGCTGTCGTTGACCTGGTTAACGACTAATTGAGAGTCGCTGAATATGTTGACGCTGTCAGCCCCTGAGTCAATGGCGAGGAGCAGACCGGCGATGAGTGCCTCGTACTCCGCCATGTTGTTTGAAGCTTTGAAGTTGAATCTCAACGCGTACTCCGCGTTCAGTCCCCCGGGTCCTGTTAAGATGACTCCGGTGCCGCTGGCCTTGGCGCTGGCGGAGCCATCCACGTGCAGGTTCCAATCTGACTGTAGGGGAATTGCCTCCTCAACGGTTACCATTTCTGTTCCGTGCCCCGTCTCAGTACCGGGTTCTGGCTGACGCTCGGTGAGTTCAGCAATGAAGTCCGCCACTGCCTGGCCCTTCATGGCGGTTCTTGGCTTATATTCTATGTCGAACTCGCTGAGCTCAATGGCCCACTTGCTGAGGCGCCCCGAGTGTTCTGGGCTTTGCATTACTTGCCTCAGCGGTTGATTGGTTAACACATGGATCGTGTGAGCCTGGAAGTATTGGCGAAGGCGCCTGGCGGCAACGATAAGTGCGAGGGCCAGTTGCTCCAAGGGAGGATATCTTGATTCTGCTCCGTTCATGCCTCTACCAGCGTAGAACACTGGGAGCTCATCTTGGCCTTCCCGCCGGACAATGGCGCAACTTATCGCCGATGTCGAGACTGCTAGGTATATGAATAGTATTTCTCCTTGCACAGGGACAGCAAGGAGAGGGACTGCCACCAGGTATTCCTTCAAGCTCTGGAATGCCGCCTGACATTCTGGGTTCCAGTCGATGACCTTCTTGTGAGTTGTTTTGAGGAGTTTGAAGAATGGGGCACACTTATCAGTGAGTCGAGAGATGAATTGAGAAAGGGCGGTTAACTTGCCCTGGAGGCATTGGACGTCCACCTTATACTCGGGGTCCGCCAGGTTAAGGATGGCCTGCACCTTGTCTGGGTTAGCCTCGATGTCTCGCTCGCTGACGATGTATCCCAGGAATTTGCTAGCGGTGACCGCAAAGAAACATTTTTTTGGCCAAGAGAATAGTTACTATGACCTTGAGGTTTGCCACATGTCCGCTGGCTTTTATGCTCTTAACTAGCATGTCGTCCACGTAGACCTCGATGATTTTTCCCAGATGCTCAGCGAACATGGCGTTCATCAACCGCTGGTAAGTTGCACCGGCATTCTTCAGACCGAAAGGCATGACATTGTAGCAGTAGAGGCCTTTGTCAGTGGTGAAGGTGGTGCACTCCTGGTCGCTGGGGTGCATCTTGATCTGATTATATCCGGAGAAAGCGTCCATCATGCTGAGGAGCTCATGTCCGACAGTTGAATCGACTAGCTGATCGATACGAGGTAGCGGGAAACTATCCTTTGGGCATGCCTTGTTGAGATTTTTGAAGTCGACACACATCCGCCACTTGCCGCTGGGCTTTTTGACCATTACCAAATTGGAGATCCACTGGGGATAAATGACCTGGCGGATGAATCCAATGTCCTAGAGTTTGGCGACCTCCTCTCCGATTGCCCGATATTTTTCCTCATCAAAGGCCCTCCGTTTCTGCTTGATGGGATAAAAAGAGGGTTTGATGGTCAGCTTATGAGTGATAATGTCAGGAGAGATACCTGGCATGTCCGCGTAGGACCATGCAAAGACGGCGGCGTTATCACGTAGGAATTGAATGAGTTCTGCCTCCACGTCTGGGTCTAGCTGGGCTCCTATGTGGACTGTCCGCTCAGGGTGTTCGTCTGAGATGCAGACAACCTTCAACGACGTGTCCGGATTGACCGGTTCCTTCTTTACATATTTCTCCTCTTCATCTCTAGGATCCTCAAAGATGTCTGGTGGCGGTGCCTCATTACCCACCGTTAGAATTTCGTGGCGGCGCGCTAACCGCGCTATAGTCGTTGAATAACATTCTCGTGCCAGCTGCTGGCTTCCCCTCACACAGCCCGTGCCGTTGGGCGTGGGGAACTTCATGAGAAGCATGTACCCGGCAATGATGCACTTGAGCTTGTTTAGCGCTGGTCGACCAATGATGGCGTTGTACGAACTGAAACAGTCGACAACAATGAACTCCGTATGTACCTCCGCCATGCATGGACTGGTGCCAATAACCAGTCGCATGTAATCCGACCCCAGCGGTTGTGTAACGTCGCCGGAGAAGCTGAGCAGAGGCTCGTGATCCTGGAGTAGTTTTTTGTTCCGCTTGAGATGGTCGTAGCAACCGCTGAAGATGACGTTGACAGCGGACCCGCTATCCACCAGGATTCTCCCCACCGAGAATTTGCCAAGAATGGCATCAACCAAGAATGGGTCGTCATGGGGTAAATGCACTCCGTGTTCCTCCTCCTCTGAGAAGGTAATAGGTTCCCAACCTGATCTTGGGAGTTTGGCGGACCTCTCGTAGCGGATGTTGCAGACCTCCTTCGGATGATTAGCGCGTGCATAGCGCTTTCTTGCCCTGTGAGACATGCTGGTGATTGGAGCACCGCCATCGATGGTGTTGATGCGGCCCAAGGTCTCAACGTTGGCGATTACTGGCGGTGGTTGGCGCACCTTGAACTGCTCCAACTTGCCGTCACGATACAAGGTCTCAACGGCCGTTTTGAGAGCATTGCAGCCGTTGGTATTGTGGCCGCTGTCCTCGTGGTATTTGCACCACCTGCCGGTGTTCCTGGGTTTACCCTTTTTGGGTACCTTGGAGGGGGTGGCGGTGGGATCTGATCCTTGCACTGATTGTAGATGTCCTCATACGAGGCCGTGAGGACTGTGAATACTGCATACCGCTGCGAGGATTCCGCCTGTTTGTTGCGGTTATCCCCATGGGTAGGGCGGTTGCCCTTGTTGTAGTGTTGGTCCTTCTGCCGCTTGTTCTGGTGGTGACCCGGCTGCCACTCCCTTTTCTTGTCAGCTGGCGGTGCTGACTGGATCTTGTCAGCGGTTTCCTGATGAATGGGGGATGGCTGTGTTGACTTTGCTGGAGTTGCTGGTGGCGGTGGGGCCTCTCCATATGTGATGAATTCCGCCTGGGCGTGAATGACCGCCTCACTCATGACGTGGTCATACGTCGCATTGGGATGATTGTAGTTGAGATGATAAAGGAATGGTCCCTTGAGAAGTCCTTTCCTAAAGGCCGCCGATGCCATTGTTTTGTCTAAGTCACGGCACTGAGACGCTGCCGCTCGCCACCTTGTGACAAAGGCCTTCAGTGATTCGTCCTCCCCCTGCTTGACGCTGAACAGCTGACTTGTGTTGTGATGCCCAGCGGATAATAAGATGAACCGGGAGAGGAAAGCGTGTGACAGTGCATGGAATGAGCTGACAGACCCCGGCGGACACTCAAAGAACCAGTTCATTGCCTCGCCATCCAAAGTTTCGCTGAAAAAGTGACACAAGGTGGCGTCGTCGAATCCCTTGTTGTTGGTGACTTTCTTGAAAGTGTCCATGTCGACGAAGGGATCAGACATTCCGCCGTAATGCGACATCTTTGGGGTTTTTGCATATGCCGGTCTGACAGCCTGCAAAATTTCAGCGGTGAAGGGCCCGGGTCTGGAAGCGAAGAGCGGATTCTGAGTTGGCGCTGGGGCGCCCGACTCCGCCCTGATCAACCTCTGCTCCAGCTGGTGCATCCTTTCCAAAATCTGGGCGGTTGCATCGTCGGCGGAATCAGCCTGAATGATCCGCTGGGCCAGTTTGCGCCTCGGCACAGGCGGACTGCCTACAGTCCTCGCCCTGGCCTCCGAGCGGTTGGTGTGCGGGAGTGATTCCGCCTCCTGCTCTAACATTAGTTGGAGTATGGGTGGTGGCCCCATTCCCAACAACTCAGGTGGGTTCAGCGGTACTTGCATCTGTATGACCGGTCCTGGTACCGATGTGCCGGTGCCGGGTCGACTACCCCGGGTGCTACGTGACTGCTCGCTCTGTGCTGGGCGGGCGTTGGCCTCCAGCGTTCTCTTTAGTTCCTCAAAACGTGTCATGAGCGTAGCCACCTGTCTTTGGGCCTCAGCCTTTTCCTTGCGCTCCTCCTCACGTTCTCTGTTTGCCTTATGAAGATCCGCCAGTGCTAGCTCGTACATAGTGACGAGATCTTGGCCCGGCGGGCGGCTGCTGCTTGGATTTGTTTCACCGCCGGGGTTGTGAATAGTGCGTGGTTAACGCCTACCGCTGGGTCGGAGGGTTGGGGAAGGGTGGACTGGTCCGCCTGTTCCTCAACGTTTCCTCCGCTACCGTTAGTCATGGTGGATGTGGTGGGATGACCTTTTGTTCAAGGATTCCCACAGACGGCGCCAATGTTAATGTCTAGAAGTCCGGCGGTAGCTGAACTTTAGTTAACGCTGATCCGATGAGCGGATCGATACTTGTGGTGTTCTCAAAGCCTCCGTTACCTGTCAAGTAAAATACAAAGGGCGTCAGAGGGAGACCGCGTTGGGCGGTCTTCGACTCTCCGATGCCTAAGTTAGTCAATGTATTTATGTTGACAAAGTAACAGTAGGTAAGTATTGAATGCGTAATTAATGAGGAGAGAGGAGAGAACCTTTTATAGGTGAGGAAGAGGTTGATCTTCTCTTTGTTTTCGATGTGGGACTGATATGCTTCAGTTCCCAGTTTCAGAAGCTTCTGATGCTATCTTGGCGTGGCGCGTGGCGGCACGTCGCCGCCGATCTGGAGGTGGTCCGACTTTGGGCTGTAGCCCGCCTGGCGGTGTGCCTGCATGTCATTCCTTCGGTTGGAATGAGTACCTTTGGCGGTACAATAAGCGTGGCCCATTATAGCTAATTATGCTTGCAAATGTACATGTATGTACACTCCCGAATTTATAAGGGATGCCATCTTAAGCGATATTCATCGCTAATTTAATGAAAGTTTTTTTTTTTTTTTTTTTTTAAATTGTAATAACCTTATTATCGGTTGTGACTTAAATCCTTAAGCATGTTAGCAATATGCATTTCTCTTGTTTCCTTAGTGTGGTGCAACTATTTAATCTTAGGCCCCGTTTGGTTGACTGGAATCATAAAAAGGGAAAATGAATTGAACTCCTTTCCTTAACTACCTTGGAATGGAAAGGGATTTAATATTTCCCTTTCAACGTTTGGATGAAACTGGAACTGCAATCATGATTAGGAAAAACATATTTCAGATTTTCCAGTAATACCCAGGGCAATAATATAGTTATTACTAATAATACTCGTCCTTGGATATAAAAGATCATAAAATGTCAAAAGTATTGAAAGTAATGTTTATAGCCATCACAAGTAAATCAAACAAATTGCACTTGCACAAGGAGACACGTTGAAATTACACTTGCTCATGATTCATTTGGATTCTGGACTCATAATATAGAAATTGTATGATAGTGTATTTGCAGAGTCCTACGTCCTTCGTTCATACAAATTTCCAGTTCATGAGCTTGTTGCTTTAATCGTATCTCACCACAGACCACAGTAATTGTACAAGAGGAGTAAAAGTTAGAGAAATTAAAACATCACTAATGGTTGGTTATATGTAGATCAGGGTAAAATCAAGACTGAATTTTGCAAAGGCTTCTGTCATCTATGCATGGAAGAATAGAGTAGAATTACATCGATCAATAAGGAGCAGACAAAAAAAAGTGGCTGGGGGAAAGCAAATATATAAATATCAAGGATGATCCATTTGTTACTGCAGTGACTTCCATCAATCTTATTTCGTCTACGTTGATAACGATACAACAATATTAAAGGAGATAGACTCGAGGTTAAGTTTTAAAATTGCTCTACAATTAATGAGGGGTATATAACGTCATTTGGCTATTCCCAGTATGGTTGGAATTGAAATACCACCTCATAGGCATTAATCTATTTCCAC
The DNA here is from genome assembly GCF_958449725.1 of Rosa rugosa. Classification (NCBI taxonomy): domain Eukaryota; kingdom Viridiplantae; phylum Streptophyta; class Magnoliopsida; order Rosales; family Rosaceae; genus Rosa; species Rosa rugosa. Next base: position 32,382,390 of record NC_084824.1, read on the forward strand.
CCTAAAGACGGAATTGATTCCATATCAGCTGGCTCTTTCGTTTCCATTTCGTACCTAAAATTAAGGCCAAAGCATTGGAAAAGGAAATGGTTTCCTTTTCCAGTCACCAATTCCAACAAAACAAACGGGGCCTTAGGGGAAATGATCATTTACCCAATTTTAGCTTAAAAATTGCCCACTTACCCAAACACTCTAAGAGATTATTTCCCTAATACCCAATTTAGTATTTTTAATTCATTTTTATTTATTTTTTGGACAATTTTGCCCTCTCATTCTTTGTCACTTTGAGAAAGAAGTCATTGGAGACCTTGCTTGACTCCGGCGACTGGTGACCCGACGCCGGCAACCAGTGGCCGGACTCCGGCGACCGGCGACCTGACTCCGACGACCTTTGACCAGAATCCGGAATCCGGCTACCGGACTGGTGACCAGATTCCAGCTTCTGAATTTATTGCCCCCCAATAATACCCAATAACCATATTATTGTCCCCCAGTAATCATATTATTGCCCCCCAATGCTCATATTATTGCCTCCCAATAATCATATTATCGCCCTTCAGTGAATTGCATAAACTCCCAAAACCAAAATGAATACACTACAGGCACAATTGATCAATTTATATGCATATTATTGCCCCCCAATAATCATATTATTGCTCTCCAATAATCATATTATTGCACTCTAGTGAGTTGCATAAACTCCCAAAACCAAAATGAATACACCACAAGCACAATTGATCAATTTATATGTTTAATTCTACATGTTCACTTTTTTTTTTCCTTCCCCATTCTTGGAGGTCACAGTTTACCAAGAAAAAAAAAAAAATTGGGCCACCCAGAAAAGTAGGAAACGTTTCACCACCAGCACCTGCTTGTACGCGAAGAAGAAACGTTTCACCGCCGACTTGATAGTCTGCATCGCCTGCAGCAGATCGCCGCCTCCTGGATCCTTTTCCCGCCCATCGGGTCCACCTCCACTCCCAACACGTTCGGTACCTTATGCTTCAAGTCCTTACACAGCTTGGTGATCTCCACCAGTCGCTTCGATCTAAAGCAAAACGACTCTGTATCGTCCACCGTTTTGATCTTCAACTGGTTCTTGAGCCGGAGAAAGTCCTTCGGGTCCATTAACAGGTGGAGGTCTTCGATTTCTGCGAGAAGCTTCCAGAAGTAATAGTCGGCGGCGGCCTTTTCGAAGTCGCTATACTCGACGCGGTAGTTCACGCGCTTGGGCTCGAGGACCTACCTGGGCTCGATGGACTGGCCGGCGGTGATGGCCGAGAAGCCGCCAAGGGAGCTGTTGCCAGACCGACGACGGTGGTTTGGGTGAAGAGGCAGATTTGAGAGAGAGAGAGAGAGAGACTGAGAGAGGATAGAGATCGATGGGTTTCAATTTCCTTCAATTTAATAATAGGGATCAAAACTGTCAATAGATGTTAGATTGGGTAAGTGGGGTTAAAAAACTCTTAGTGGAGTAAGTGGGCAATTTTTAAGCTGAAATTGGGTAAGTGGTCACGACCCCTTAATCTTAAACCCAATGCAACTTCTTTTGGTTTTTATTTTGATTTGTCTTTTCTTCTAAATTTATATAAAAGACTTGTCGACTTTACTTCATTTATCATTATTGTGGAACTTTAAGAAGGTCTGGATTTCCTAGTTTTTGAGGAGATATGAATATGAGTTTATATAGAACCCCAAGTGAACCAATTTTGTCTGTTAACTTATTTTCTTGACAAACAAACTTGTTGCTAAAGACACATATTAGAAATAAGACAAGTACCATTTTCATTTGAAAAGCCATAATTAATTATATTTTTATTTATATTTAATTGGATATTACGATATAAATTTTAACAATAATGGCCCAAGAAGGTCCAAAACTTAGGCCGGATCGGCTTTGAGCGTACATGTGATATGGCAAGACGCCTTCACTGAAAGTCCAAACAACAAAAGAAGGTAATATAGTTAAGGAAATACCCCTAGACCATAAACCCAGGTGTAACGACCCAAATCCAATTAGGCCAAAGTTTTGTTTACCCCAACGGCGCCAAAAATTGATACGCTAAAAGCAAGCGCATAATTTAACCCTGAAATGTCATTAGTAGTATAAAGTAAATAGGGATCGTTCTATTCCGGGGATTGAGGGTACACCTGTCATTGTCAAACAATTAAACAATTAAAATTAAAACAAAGTATAATATTCACACATATGCACATTATTTACGAATTCAAAGGGGGTTTTTGATTTTGGTTTTTCCGAAAATAAAACTAAATTAACAAAATAATTAAAATGCTAAAACATAAAAATACAAATGGAATGCAAGAACAAAGATCAAAGTCGAAACTCATGATTAAAATTTATTCAAGTTCATCATTGTTCATCATAGTCATGCAAGAGGAGTTGATCATGTGAAACGTTAAAAGCAAACAATTTCCCATATTTTACTTTCGATGCTAATTAATCTAAGTGAAAGCACATAGACTAACCCTATCAAACATGCATTCAAGCCCTAGAAAGCTAGTCAATCATACATGTTTAACGCAATAAGTACCTAGAAAGGCTATCAACTCAAATGTGCAACTTAGTATGAAAAAGTCCACCTAATTGCAATCTTCTTTGATTAAATTCGGTTTTTGTACAAAACCTTTACTACTTGTTGATTCAAGAACACAAAACCAAAAAGTTGATTCATGTTCTTAAATTCGTAGCAACATCCACATAAAAACCCTAAATGTTTCGAACCATTCAAGATTATCATATAAAAGATTTCTATCATGCAAATTTAATCAAACACTCACACAAAAGCAACCATAAATCGCAATATATGAATCTGAAAATTAACAATTAACCATAAAATTTCAGAAACTAAAACTTGTTCAAACATATGTGTCAACTAAGGCAAAACCAACGAAAATACAAACAAAGTTACAAGGAGAATCGGATTACACCGTGATGAAGGTGAGATGAATGAAGTGATGATGTGGTCTCTTGAATTTCGAAAGCAATCTTCAAGGTGGAGGATGGATGATGTTCACGGCTTGTCTTCTTCTTCCTTGGCCTTGCTTGCACTTCGTGGTTGCCCTAGAGGATGGAGAGAAGCACGGCTAGGCTAGAGAGTTTTCTGAATTTTTTCTCAAAGTATAAAACGCAAAAAAGAGGAACCCCTTGCGTTGAGAAGAGGGAACAATATATAGGGGACGGCCCCTAGGTCTCCAATCCGTCCAAAACCCTAAGACTTCTCACGGCAACAATGTGCTAACTCCACATAATTTCCTCCAATAGAATTTTGCCAAGTAAGCCCTATGAGGTGTCTCAACCAATCACAAAATTCTCCTTTAATTCTCTAAATAATCTTGGCCAAAATTCTTGAGATAATTTCTGATTTTCTGCTTTTAAATTCGGCCAAAACTCTTTAGGGAATGTAGGAATGTATCTAGACTCCTTTTTGGCCGTTTCTTGGTCTCCACACTTTGGCTTTCCTTAAAACTCTCCCCTAGAATCTCTCTTTGCCGAATTCTCTAGGGTTTCTTCATGTATATCACGGCAACTTCCTCCTTTTCCTCTTGGCTTGGACGGCAAAAGATATTCTAGGGTTTATCTCTTGATGTATTTCCATAAAAATAACCCTAGAAAATCTCCCTAGAAAATCTCCTTTTAATTTCTGATTTTTGGACGCCACTTCCTTGTTTCTCTCTTTGGTTTTCACGGCAACAACATCCTAGGGTTTATTCCATGCGTCACAAACCCTAATCCCTTGGGCCTTGATGGGCCATGATCCATTTTGCCGAAAATCCACTTCATTCTTGGGCTTTGTTGCGTCATCTTCAAGCCTTCTTATTTTCCAACGCAAAACACTTCATTTCTTTCATGTCTTTTCATAGTTGCGTTGGAAACTTCATTGGTAAGCTCCCCTCCATTTCGCAGGGTTTCCTGGTTGCACTAGGAAAGCTTGTTTCTTCATTTCTGCTCAAATGTGTGGGCCGTTTCCTCTCATATTTGTTCGTTTTGATGTTCGCAAGCGCCTCTTTCCATTCGTGCGTTCATTTCCACTTTTTAGCTCGGAGGTTCTGAAAATAGAAACTAGTATGAGAAATGGAAACTTTCCTAATTTGAAAAATAGAAACTTACTAAAAATGAAAAATAGAAAGTTACTAAAAATGAAAAATAGAAACTTGCCAGAAATGAGAAATGAAAACTACAAGAATAGAAACTTTCTAAAAATGGAAAATAGAAACTAAGAAAAATGGAAACTTTCTACAAATAGGAACTTTCCCAATCAAAGAATGGAAACTTTCCTAAACAGAGTTTTACTAAGGAAATGACGCAAGAAATGTAAGGAAATGCAGTTAAAACGTTGCATTAAAATGCTCCTATCAGCAACGCCATCAACGTCAATAGCATGACTCCTCTTTTTAGTTGCTTCCCTTTCCAGCCCACCATGAGCCGATAAGAACAACTTTGTCTATATCAGATCGGTAAGTCAAAACAGAGTATCTTGTAAGTAAAAGTTGAAGAAAGTTAACCATGCCTTAGCCCAACCTTGCGTTACAATCTACCCACGCACCTTAAGGAAGATGTCGAACACATAGCTCCACAACCAATCCAAACAAGTCTATGAACCAGACCCTAAAACCCGCCAGATTTAGGTACACCGATCTACCAAACCGGTACCCCAATCATTTTGTTGGAAACAAAAACCAAATAGCTCACCAAGATTGATCAAAACAATACTCAAAGACACCAATTCATCCCAAACCAGGCAAGAAACCATACTACACCTAAAGGAGACAGACTCGTTCACGTCAAAATGGTGTAGCCAGACTTGACATGCATGCAAATCCATCAACTAGCTAAATTTGAGACCTTAAACCAAGATCCAGTTGATTCTATGCTATTTCTTTCCACAAGCGTGGATAAGACCCTAAATTAAACAAACCACCCTCCCCGCCCCACGGAGCCTCCCTCAAGATCAAAAATTAAAAAAAAAAAAAAATTTTGAGACCCTTAGGTTTCTCTTTGTTCATTGAGATATTTGAAAAATAATTTTGTTCTCTTTCTCTTTATATAGTATTATTTTTTTATATTTATTATTTATTAGTACAATTATTTATTTATTTATTTATTTATTTTATAAAAAGGGTTTGGAACCCAGTCAGGCTGGGTCTCACTCCCATATTATTATTACTTATATTTTGTTGCATTGGGGGGACGTAATACTTGAACCCCGAGCAAGCATAGTTGCGTTACAATTATCCTCATAAAGTACATCCTGAAGAACATCTGGGGCCTCACATAAAGATAGATCCATAACATGATCTAGACTAGCAAAGTGAGCTAACTTATGAGCTACACTATTTGCTTCTCTATATATGTGTCGAATTTGAAAAGAATAAAAAAACTGCAGATAGTCCTTACAATCATCAAGAATTTGACTCACCTCTGAGTTATCCTCCTCATTATGGTTCAAGACAGCAACCAAGACCGCACAGTCGCTCTCGATTTCAACATGCTTCCATCCCTGGTGAACAACTAATAGTAAGCCTACTCTGCAGGCCTCTGCTTCCCCCTGATAAGCCAACACCATATGAGGTATAAATCTCGACCAAGCACCCTTGAAACTACCCCTCTCATCACGTACAATAACTCTAACGCCACCATAGCCTCTGCTGGGAAAAAATGCCCCATCAGTATAGATTTTAAGTCTCCCCCAGGGCGGGAATAACCTCTTCGCTGTTGTCCCTCTATGCCTTTATTGGAAGGCTTCACCGGATGCAAACTTTGATAACTCTCCAGCAAATGCATAGACCATGTTACTGCATGCATGGGACTAAAAGTTCCATCATTCCACACCAATTTGTTTCTTTCAGTCCAAATAGTCTACAAAAGTATAATAAATGTATCCACCTATTGCTTGTTCAATGCCTCAAGTACCTCTATAATCCAGTCTTTAATTGACTTCGCTGCATGGCTCCTATCCCGTTGACAGAACCCGACCCAAGTTTCACCCCGAAACCCGGATACGAGCCTGTGGGACCCACCTTAAGTGAAATCCTACCGAAAAATCGGCAGAACCTCCCCTAAAGTAGGCTACCCAAAATAATTCACAAAACCTGGACATGATTAATAATAAACTTCTACTCACGCACAATCCAATATTTACACTCCACGAGTATACGTTACATTCAGGAAGTACGAATCCCACATTAACTTCAATACTATAACAGATTCTCAAACATTAGCATTCCCCAATTAAAAAGTTATCAGAGCAGTACTACATATCTAAGCCGATATCTTACAAGGTAGGTTAAGTATTAACCTACAGCCAAAACGGAAGCGCTGACTCCAATGCCTCTAGTTCCTGGACGCGATCTCGGCCAAACTGAAATCTGGGCATTTGAAAACGAAGGGCCCAGGGGAAAACATTAAAAAAAAAAACCGTTAGAGTGAGTGGACAAAACTGAAACAAGTTATGAAACAATTAATTGAATGCTTCCCCATTTCTCTTGTTAACAAAACCAACATGCAGCGAGATTTCACAATGTTTCCAACTCATTCCTTTTTAAGAAAAACTCATTTGATGACTAGAAAGGACTGCCGTCTAGTCATCTCATGCCATCTGGGAGGGACTGCCATCTAGATGACGCATCGGAAGGGACTGTCAACCGGAATAGGAGGCGGTGGATAGAAGGAACTGCCAACTAACCATCTCATGCCATCTGGGAGGGACTGCCACCTAGATGACGCATCGGAAGGGACTGCCAACCGGAATAGGAGGCGGTGGATAGAAGGGACTGCCAACTAACCATCTCATGCCATCTGAGAGGGACTGCCACCCAGATGACGCATCGGAAGGGACTGCCAACCAGAATAGGAGGCGGTGGATAGAAGGGACTGCCAACTAACCATCTCATGTCATCTGAGCGGGACTGCCACCCAGATGACTCATCGGAAGGGACTGCCAACCGGAATAGGAGGCGGTGGATAGAAGGGACTGTCAACTAACCATCTCATGCCATCTGAGCGGGACTGCCACCCAGATGACGCATCGGAAGGAACTGCCAACCGGAATAGGAGGCGGTGGATAGAAGGGACTGCCAACTAACCATCTCATGCCATCTGAGAGGGACTGCCACCCAGATGACGCATCGGAAGGAACTGCCAACCGGAATAGGAGGCGGTGGATAGAAGGGACTGCCAGCTAACCATCTAATGCCATCTGGGAGGGACTGCCACCCAGATGACGCATCGGAAGGGACTGCCAACTGGAATATAGTCTGGAAGGGACTGCCAACCAGACTATTACCTAGAAGGGACTGCCAACTAGGTAATATACGCATGCGCCAAAGATACCCTCCTTGTCAACTCCTTTCTTTAAATCCATTTCTTTCCATGATACCACATTTACTCAAATAGTATTTGCATGCATTATTTAAATAAAATAAAAGTCCACTCACTGGTGAGTCTCGCAGCTAACCCTGCTGCCTGCTCGTGTCCTCCTCGCTCGAGGGATCAGTACGTCCTGTAGCAAATGGACAGGATATAATTAACCTCGATAAGAAATTAATCTAAGAGTCAAAACTTAATCCTTTGGAAATTAATACTCATTACTTAAAAGAAATTCCCTCTAACAACCAATTCTTCAATTTAGGATTTAACTCTCGAATTTCGGAATTCCTTACAATTTCAATTTCTTAACTAAAACTAACCACCAAAATTATAAATAATTCTCTTTCCAAAATCTCCAAATTCTCTCTTAATTTTTCCTTTTCAGATCACAATCTCCTCTCTAATTCCCAACAAAATAATTTAACAATAGCCTTTTTATCAAGAGATTACACCCAAACATTATAAACCATAATAATCAAACAACCATATTCAACATCAAACTCCAAAGAAATCTCAATACCCAACAATCTCAAGTCTAACCAAAAACTCAAAGATTAAATCCAATTCCAGTCAACCTATATAGTCCAAAATCATCTTCACAACACACCCAACAATCTCTATACCTGCAACAGCAACCAAAATCTAGCAGAAATGGCCGGAAAGATCAAACAACAACCAAGAACTCCACAGTACTGTTCACGTTACTGTTCACACTCTCAAACACCTTCAAATCTTCCTTCACCGATCAAAACAAGCTGCAACAAGGTTAAGAATACGTTCAGCACCTCACCAACAATCAAAACCATCAAAGAATCCGGCCGGAAACCGCCGGAAATCGGAGATCACAGTAAAACCCGATTTTCCCATTTCTGGAAATTTCCTCTTCAAATCTCAAAAACCAAAGCTACCCAAGGTGAAAAACTTACATGACTAGGTAGAGAAGGAGGAGAGGATCACGCCATGCCAAGCGGTTCGTCCTGTGGTGGCCGGACGACGATGAATTTTGTGAGAGAAGGCCGGCGGCGAAAGAAAAAGAAAGGGGGAGGGAGAGCTCGGGCTTGTCCCGATTTTCCTTGATCTGTCACTTTCTCTCTCTTCCCAAAATGGAAACCACTTAAATAAAACCCAAGCTAAGTATAGTAACTCTTATTTTAAGTCATAACTTTCCCGTCAAAATTCCGATTTAAACAAATTATGTGTCCACGAACTCGATTTTTCGTATACTACGGCATTCTCAAGGAAATTCCCAACTTAACAGACAAAATAGAAAGTCAACTCCTCGGTCAAAACCGGTAAATGTAACTAGTAAAAATTTTAAGGTACGGGGCATTACACCCGTAGCCGTAGCGGACTATATAACCACAAACATGCTACGACGCTACACTCCTTGAACACATGCATATCAGACTCAACTGCACAACGACAAAACACACATACCTGATCCTCCATGCCTACTTTCTTGCTCAGAGCAGCTTTGGTTGGGATAATGTTCCTCACCAACCTCCAAACAAAGACACGGATTTTGGGCTGGACTCAAGCATGCCAAATCAATCTCCATAACTTTTTTATATCCTCATGAACCCGAGATGTAGCAACTTAGGGGTAAAAACTCCTAGCCACATGATATCCACTCTTCACGGTATACATACCATGCTTATCATGATGCCAAATAAGCCAGTCATCTAGACTCTTTATGCTCAATGGGATTTCCGAATCAGCTCCACCTCATCTTCCGAAAAGATCTCATCTAGCCACTCGTGCAGCCATTCCCTAGAGTCCGAATCTATCAAGTCAGCAACTTTCAAGTCCTCTAAGCCCTTCATAACCAAGGAATATGGTTTGAAGGTGTGTCGGGGGAGCCAGGGATCAGTCTATATCAAAATGCTCAATCCATTCCCCACCTGAAAGCGAACCCTCTTTTGCAACAACTCTTTTCCTTTCATTAGACTCCTCTAAGTATACGAATCACCTGGGGACACTAATGCATTCAAAAAGCTATCCTCTGGGAAATATTTTGCCTTCAATGTCCTAGCCAACAATGAATTCGGATATTTGAGTAATCTCCAACCTTGCTTTGCTAATAAATCTTGATTGAATAGCTCCATATTGCGAAAACCCAATCCTCCTTCCTCCTTGGGGATACACATCTTGTCCCAAGCTGACCAATGAATTTTACGACCCTTCTCTGAATCACCCCACCAGAACTTAGCCATACAATGATGCATTTCCTGACGTAGATGCTTTGGTAGTTCAAAGCAACTTATCACATAAGTAGGAACCGATTGGACTACAGACTTTATCATCACCTCCTTCCCAGCTATGCCTAACATTTTCCTTCCACCCTTTCATCTTATCTCTTGTCTTCTCTGTGGTAAATTGGAAAGCCACTGTCTTGGAGTAACTCACTTCAGTAGGGAGGCCAAGATACTCATCGTGTTTGTCAACCCTCTCCACACCCAAGACAGCAGCTAATTCTTCTTGAAACTCAAGGGTAACATTTTTAGAGAAAGAAATACAACTCTTTTGAAAATTCACCTGTTGGCCCGAAGCTTCTTCATACCATTGGAATATCTGCCTCAATCGGGTGCATTCATCGCTTTCTGCGTTCATGAAGATGAAGAAGTCATCAGCAAAGAAAAGATGACTAATGGGGGGAGCGCTAGCCACAATAGAAACATCGTGTAACAGTTGTTGCTCTTCTGCATTCTTCAACATTCTTGAAGGACCTTTTGCACATACTAAGAACAAGTATGGGGATTTCGAATCACCTTGGTACAGACCTCTAGATGGAATCAACTTCCCCCTAGGTTCACCATTTATCAAGAAAGAGTAACTCACCGTTCTGACACATCTCATTATCCACTTAAGCCACTCATAATGGAACCCCATACTTCTCATAACAGCCTCTACAAATCCCTATTCAACTCTATCATATGCTTTACTCATGTCAAGCTTCAAAGCCCCAAATCCTTGAGACCCTCCAGTACCCCGTTTCAAAAAATGTGAAATCTCAAAGGCTAGCAACAAGTTGTCTGATATCTGTCTTCCCGGCACAAAAGCGCTTTGATTGGGAGCTATAATGTCATGTAGAAGAGAGGTTTCAATCTATTTGCCAGGACCTTCAACCCTAACTTGTAGATCACGTTGCAAAGGCTAATAGGGCTGAGCTGCTGCATATGTTCTAATTCTTTAAATTTAGGAATCAGAGTGACAAACGTACCATTCACCTCCCGCAATAGGTCCTCTGATTTCATGAAACATCTAACAGTTGCGGTCACATCTTTACCCACCACATGCCAGTAGCGCCGATAAAAAATGGGAGAAAACCCTTCTAGACCGGGTGCTTTCATCGGGTGCATTTGTTTCAACACAACTAGAACTTCGTCTTCCTCAAACTCCTTATAAGCTGAGAGTTCATCTCATTTGAAACCAGTAGAGGAAACATATTGGTAAACAGTTCCATATTTCTAGGAGAAGAAGTAGTAAATTAAACAAGCCCTTGAGCGCCAAAATAACTCGCCAAAATATTTTAGCACTATTTTTTCAATGTCAGACTTCTCTGTGCACCAAACATCACTACCATTAAACAAGCCCTTGATTTTGTTTCTTTGCTTCCTATTACTGGCCTTCTGATGAAAGTACCGTGTATGTAGGTCACCCTTAGACAACCACATAATCCTTGAGCGCTGCTTCTAGCAGTTGTGCTCGTGCAAGAGCAACTCATTCAACAGTGCCTCCAACCCTAACCAGTCCTCCTCTGGTGGCGTCGACAATGACCTGTCATAGAACACAGCCAGCATCATCCTAATTTTCTCAATCTCCACGTTCAGGTTACCAAAACGCTCCTTGCTCCAATCCCAAAGCGCCTGCCTTGTACGATCAATCTTCATGCAAACTGTCTGGAAAGGGTTAGAGCCCTCCACTCCGTCCCACCCACTTTTGACAACCCTAGCACACAGTGGCATAACCACTAAGTGGACTGGTTGGGCTACAGCCCAACCCAAATTTCACACAAAGCCATTATTATATGTCAACTTTAATAATTGCTTGGTGTTGCCCGGTTGGCTGATGACTTTGATTACATACATGGTAATCCAAGTTCGAAACTTAATTATTAGTACCTTTCTATTGGACTTACATTATTGGTTTTGTTTTTTCTTTTCAGTTTTACTTTCTTTTGACTTATGGGTTCCTTTTTTTTTCTTTATGTTTTACTTCATATTTTGTTTAACTATTCTTTTCTATTTAGATATAACCCATACTATTCTTTTCCCCATAATATTAATTCTCCCAATACAAAAAGAGAAGCAGCAAAATTAGCTCTACTGTCACAACACTTGTTATTATTGTCAACATCTTTTTCTCTTCTTAGTCAATAAGAAAAGATTGGTGTTAGTTTAGACAAAGTTCTTCTCTTTTTTTTTTTTTTTGAATAAAAATGTTTCTATATAATATTTTTTTTTGGTAACTTATTTGGTATTTGTTTTGGTTGGGTTCTTTAGCATCTTTGTCATCTCAATGAAGTATATGTCTATATAATTTAGTTAAATATTTTCAAGTTATCAACTCAATTTCTTGCCATGGGTTGTGCTAAATTATATTGGGGTTTTGTCCATTTACCCCATTTCTAGGGATTTTTTTCCCCCTTACCCCATTAAGTTTTTTTAATTCCCTCTTACCCAATGCACTCTAAGGGAGTCTTCCCTAATACCCCATTAAGATTTTTTTTTTGTTTTTAATTTTTTTTTAATACCATTTTACCCCTCACCCCTTTGTTACTTAGAGAGAGAGAGAGAGAGAGAGAAAATGGAAGAGAGAGAAACCATAGGAGACTTCGCCGGAGCCCATCACCGGTCACCGGATTCCGGCCAACTTTCGCCGGATTCCGGCCAACTTTCGCCTGAGTCCGGTCGCCGGATGCCGCCCACCAGAATTTGCTGAAAATCTCACCGGAAAGTTTTGTTGCCCCCAATAGACATCTATTGCCCCCTAATAGAGGGACAATAGACGTCTATTGCCCCCCAATAGATGTCTATTGGCCCCCAATAGACGACTATTGGCCCCCAATAGACGACTATTGGCCCCCAATAGACGACTATCAACCATGTATTGCCCCCCAATAGACGTTTAGATTACCAAAATGGTAATTAATCTTCCTAAAACTACACAAATAAAACTTTGATTAAAGAAAAAAAACGAGGAGATTACATCAATTGAAAACTTCTATTGCCCTCCAATAGACGTATATTGCCCCTCAATAAACGTTTCGGTTACCGAAATGAAAACTAATCTTCCTAAAATTACACAAATAAAACTTTGATTAAAGAAAAAAAATCAGAGATTGTATCAATTTAAAGCGTCTATTGCCTCCCAATAGACATGTATGGCCCTCCAATAGACTTTTATCAGACGTCTATCGGGGGGCAATACACGTCTATTGCCCACCAATAAAACTTTTTTTTTCTTTTTTCTTTCCTTCTGGGCCTTCTGCCATCATGAAACTGGCCTCCATCTCATCAACTCTCTTCCCAAGGACCCCTTGTGCAGCTATTTCCACTGCCACCTCTTCAGACGCTTCATCCATCTTCATATCTTCCAACTACACCAAGATGCACAACCAATAATCAATGTAATCCAAAATTCTAATAACTAATTCATCATTCACAATTATGCTTATCCACTTGCTTCATTAATCAATTATTCAAATTGCAAACCGAAGATTTAAGAAAAAGAACAACTCCTGAACACAATCCAGCAACAAAAACCAGCTGATTCGGTCTATATCTAATTTCAATTTCGTTTTCCTTTGCTTCAATTTCACTGCAAATAAACAAAAGGTAAGCAAATTCTAGAAAGTGCAATAAACCGGAAAAAGGAAATTGACCTTGGAATTTGACAGTGAGGTGGCCTGGATCTGGAATCGCCTGCAAAATCAGCCAAGATTGATGAGCCAGATCATGTACAGATCATATTTATATATAGGTGAAATTGAAAACTTACAGCAGGAACAGATCCCGAGAGAGAGCAAGCCGGCAATCTACACGGAGAGAAAATCACAGCGAGCAAAACCGAGGCGGAGACGAGGAGAGAGAGCAACGCCGGCAATCTGCACCGAGAGAAAATCACAGCTAGCAAAAACACAGGCGGTGACCAGGAAAGAGAGTCCGGAGCCGGCGATTGCACCGAGGAGGGAGAGAGAGAGTCTGCGTCGTGTGTGGAGAGAGAGAGAGAGAGAGAGAGAGAGAGTGTCTGCGTGAGAAAGAGATAGAGAGGAAAGAAGGACATGTGGTTGTAATTCATTAATTAGACTAAGGGTAAAATTGTTATTTCAATTCAAATTGGGTTAGTGGGAATAAAAATCTGTTGCTGGGGTAAGTGGGATAACTTTGGCTCATTTTGGGGCTTTTGGTCAAGGACCCAATTATCTATTTCACTTTAGTCGGGTTGTGCTAAATTATCTATTTCACTTTAGTCAGAGAGAAAATATTTTCAGCCCGCCCCATTTTTTAATCCTGGATCCGCCATTGCTAGCACAGCCATCATCTTGGAGCCAATGAACTTCAAACCGGAACCGTTTCTTCTTTCTCTTCTTCTTAGGGCGAGTGGTACGTACCTCAATGAGAATCGGAAGGTGGTCCGACCTGGATGGCTTGAGGTGAGTCACTCTCGAAGCCGGGAAAAATGCTTTCCAGTCACTATTTTGCCACAAAACTATCCAGACGAATCTTGATCGATTCAACCCCCCCTCCTCTTACCTCTCCAAAGCAGGGACCTACAAAGTTAAGGTCAGTAACCCGCAAACATCCAAACATCTTCCAAATGCCTCCATTTGTCTCAGACATCTGGGAGGACCACCCTCCTTCTCACACCCTCGGAGAATCTCATTAATATCACCCCCAAGTAGCCAAGGCCAACTGTTATTATGCCCTAGCTTATTTATGCGAAAATTCTTCTACCCACCCAGGTGGGTGGTCACCCCGATGAGCTGTCAAGAGATCTGCCTTCCTTAGACGACTACATAGTTTGAGCCATTGATGGATCGTTAGTTAAGAAAGACGGCTTCTGTCAGCGCTTGGAACAATGTTGGCCAAAAAACTCTCGAGTCAACCTGGTAAAAATCAGGTTGATGGAGTGAAATAGACGAAGAGGTCCTCAAAACCTCAATTGTCATCTCCTCCAGGATCGTCGAAGTTGGAGTTGTCGAGTTCGGTTGGATTTCTGTATTGAGCTACATGTTCGATCAAATTTTACAAGTGAACAGATGGTAAAAAGGGCAAGGCTTTTCCCTTGTACGGAAATTGTGTTGTAGACGGGCAGATTGAATTAAGATTGAAAACCCAGGTTCTACTTCTAGAGGAGGTCGAAGAAGAATCAACAAAATCCCAGAACCAAAACCCAGGTTCCATCTCCCTCCTTACTCCTCACCCAAACCAGATTCCCAGAATCCCTGCAAACACTAAAGACATCATCTTTAGTAACATAAATAACACAAAACCATAAACTACAACAAACCCAGTAACCAAAACCCAATTTGCTGAAGAACCCACATCAAAAACTTACTCCAAATCTCTGATTCGCTCATCATCTTTTTAGAGACCAATTGAATCACAGACCAATTCCATCATATTTACCTCTTAAACATTGGCCCATCTTCTTCAAATACTCGCCCTTGTATTATGCATATGAATCGAATCATTTAAGCCATCTTCCTCATTTCTCGAACTCCAGCCACCAAGAAACCACCTGAAATAGTGAAAAAACAGCTTCTTGATATCGCGTGCAAGGCATGTGAATGGAGTAAAAATCAGTTTTACCGACGTAGACGTTTTTTGACCTAACAGATCCTAACAGCGCGTGTATTGCACGCAACGTTGAAGACCCCAGGTGGGTGGAAGAAGCTCCGGTCTTTGCTCCAGTTTAGGATAACCGTAAAGACCCGTGAACCTCCACCAGTCCACCTGTGACGGTCCCCTACGTTACCCACCAAAACGTCAATATGATGATCAGAATAAGTACTGAGAGCAACTTCCAAACCATCCTTCCAGACCCCCTGATCTAGATGTTCGGAAATGAAGAGAATTAGGAAGATGTTCCTAGTTAAGGTTTCCTACTTGGACATGATCGACAATAACATCTTCAAGCAATAGGAATGAGACTGGGGTTTATTCAAAAAAATAAATAAATAAAAGGAATGAGATTGGGGTTAGGGTTAATAATAGGGGGTTAATAAGGAAATACAGAATTTAGACTCGTTTGAATAAAATAAAAAGAAAAAGATACGCATGTAGCCACCCATGGCGTTTGAACTAGGACAGCGGACACCAATGGGTGAAGAAGACGAAGAGAGGGCTTGTGATCCTTTGAAAGACGACAAGTACAAGTACTCCCCATCTTTATTGTTGAGGAGAGTACTCACAGAGGAGTTGGCCGCCCAAGACCTTCACAGAAACCACAAAAACAACAAGCTTCTCGTCGCTGCGGTGCATGCTGTGCTCTTAGACTCCGGTTTCGTTCGCTTTAGTTCGGGTACGTCAGTCCTTGATGCCCTCTTAGAGTTAGGTTTCACCGAGTTCGGTTCGGTATCGGGTATGTCACATTCCTACACTTTGCCTGAGATTCTTATCGAACAAGATAATTGTGATTGTAGTAGTAATCGGAAGATGGAAGGAATTGTTTTGAAGTTTGAGAATTTAGGTAACTTTTCGTCTGACCAGAAAAGAACAAAACATGTGGCTCCTCGCATGGTGAAAGTTAGTGGGTCCTTGATTAATTCTGGTTCTAGGTTTGGGCAGAAGCACAAGAAGGTATGTTTGGAATTGGATGAGAATAAGTTTGCGCCGGCGATTGAGTTTTTTTGGGGAAACAATACGAGGAATACTGTGAATGATTTGGGATTTCGTGAAAGACAAGTTTGTGAGTTTTGGAAAATCGTCAAGGATGAGATTGCACTTCCATTGCTGATTGATCTTTGCGCAGAGGCCGGTTTGCCTGCTCCATTGTGCCTTATGAGCCTTCCTCCGGAGCTCAAAATGAAGATTTTGGAGGCAATGCCTGGTGCTGATCTTGCCAAAGTAGGGGGTGTTTGTAAGGAGCTGCGAGATCTTGCAAATGACAATGAGTTGTGGAAGCACAAGTTAGCCCAGGAGTTTTCTGGTACAAGAGAAGTAGTAGAACTCTGGAAAGTTACTTTTCATCGACAATGGGAGACTAAAAAGGAGCAAGCAAAGAAACTAGTGGGAAAAAAGAGAGGACGTGACTCACGTGAGAACGTTTATTGTTTCGATTGGCAACCACGTCCTAAATATCCTAAATGGAGTCATGAACCATATTTCTTGTAGTTCCTAGGAGCATGCATTGATTAGTCTGGTGCTTGAGAGTCCAGTCTCTTCTCACCTTCTGACTGGATGTAACCGGAGTCTCCCAGGTTCATGTTTCTTAGATTATATGTAATATTTTTAGCTGTTGACCTGTTGTTAATTAGTTTTCCAACTAAAACTGAAAACTCAACTATGGCTAGTTTGGTGTTTGATATATCTCTTTTCTAGATAATGTTATTGTGTCTTATAATAAAAGAAGTTGCTCATTTTGTTATGTATGTGGATATTTCTGTTACCTGTGTAGTTGTGTTGATCATCATTTGCCTTTTGGAGATAGTTTAGATTTGTTTTGTAGTCTTAATATTGGTCTACACGGTATCGCTAGTTTATGTACATATGCTTTATCTTATAAATGTCTATTGGAGTCCACGTTTTACTGTTTTCATATATTACAAGTTGATGCTTGCGAATGCTGATAAAGATGCTATTGCCACTGTGGTTTTTTTGTTTCTCTGGACTGTAAGTCTGCATCATCAAAGTCATGTTGTTGTTGGAATTATATATGAATCTGGCATGCTATGTTGAATTTGAAACACCGTTTCATATGTGATCTGCTGGATCAGTAGTTCAGATTAATGATTGAGGAACATCACTTAACCTATTATGATCAACCTTGTCAATTCTTTAGATTGACTATTTTAATATATGTGTGTGTGTGTGTGCGCGCGCGCGTGCTCATAGCTTTTGAGTCTATAGCAATATACCACAATATTTTGGTGTCTTTATTTGTACCTGTAATCTTTGGTATACTTGGATGAAGGAGTTGACTGTTTGAACTATACTTTAGATACTTCGACACCTAAATGGACGCAGTTCAATTTTACAATTGTTGGAATTGTTTGAAGGCCTTTCCATTCTGAAAAAGAAACCCCTATAATCAATCGGCTCTTATAGGTCAATCTGTGTTTAGCTAGTTTATTGCCTTGCAGTTTGGTACAACTGTAAGTCTATGATTTCATAGACAAGATGGAACATTATCTATTTATTGAAAAATGATAGCGCTGTTAGATGGTTCAATATAAAAAGATATAAAGGCTAAAATTTAAGGATGAGGCAAAATGGGAAAATAACCATTGCAAAATTTTAGAAAAAATATGTGCCTTATTTCAGAGCCATCATAAGAATTGATGAATGGACGTCCCCTATCTCCACTTGTTTGCATTTAAACATCATGTCGCCAAGCTATCTGGCCTCAATCATGTTCTTTTCATGTAAAAAGTCTGAGTTATTGAGACTAATAAACAGTCTTCTAAGTTTGCTAACAAAAACAAAAGAGAAAATGGCCGGCATTCTAATAGTGTTGATGCAGAATTTCTCATGAGAAGAAATTGGTCTACTAGAGCTACCTGGATGCAAGAATTTGAGGTCGATGATTGAATTTATTTAATATTAACTGTCTTATTAGTTTGTGAGTTTTGGAAGATATTGTCAAGTCTGTGACTGAATTATCTTTTACCGGCGCTCAAAGTGAACTCAAGTCACTTCCATTGTAAATTGAGATGTTTACATATATATAGAGCTGGACATCTTGCTAGTGAAGATGAATTGCATGTAAGGGGTTTCCAGTGGACTTGATCGTGCTATAAGATTTTATTTACCAAGGGCAACGGGATTGTCATGGAGTATATAGGAGGGAAAAAAACCTGCATCGGAAAAAGTTTGCGTGTTATTTTTGGGAAAGGTTACAAAGAATATTGTGAATGATTTGGGATTACATGAAAGAAAAGTTACTGAGTGTTGGAAAATTTCCAAGGATGGGATTGCACTTCCATTTCTGATTGATCTTTGTATGACTGCCGGTTTGTCTGCTCCACTTTGCCTCATGAGCTTTCCTCTGGAGCCAAAATGAAGATTTTGGAGTCAATCGCTGGCATTGATACTGCCAAATAGGGTCTCTTTGTAAGGAGCTGCAAATGAGTGGTGGAAGCTCAATTTAGAGGAGTTTTCTGGTGCAAGGGAAGAATAAGAAGAACAACTCTGGAAAGTTACTTTCCGTCGACATTGGAGACTAGGACCAAGGAAGGAACTACCAGGAAAAAAGAGAAGACGTGAGAAGACTTTCATATTAGATCATTTTCTAGTTTCTGGGAGCATGCAGTGGCTACTGTATCATTTGGTGCTTGAAAGTTAACTCAAGAATAGCTATCCTTGCTGGAGGACAACTCTCAAATTGGATAGCTATATTTAGTTTTTAGCTATGTTTATAACAAACACTGTTGGAGATGCTCTAACTGGAGCCGCCCCAGCTGTTTCTTATATATTAGTTGTAGAACTAGCTGCTGTTAGATATCCAACTAAAACTAAAACCAAAAAATCATCAGTTCTGGATGGTTTAGTGTGATATATATATATATATATATATATATATATATATATATATATATATATATATATATATATATATATATATATATGTGTGTGTATGTGTATTTTTTGTTTCTTGTAAGAATAGAAGTAGCTGCTGTTGTTATTTATGTGGATATCGTTGTTTCTTGTGTTGATGATCATTCAGGTTTGATATATACCTTCGAGTTGTTTTGTAGTTTTAGTATTAGTCTATCAGATATCGCTTTTTTATGTGCATATGCTGCATACGTTCTCTGAATTTTCTTATTTAATTCATTTCTGTTGGAGCGGACCTTCTACTATCTTCATATATGAAAAATTTGATGTCAATGATGCTAAAAACGGTATCGTCACCGTGGTTACTTGTTTAGTTTGGCTGGTGTCTGCATCATCACAGTGATGTAATTGTTTGAGTCAGGTATAAATCTGGTATGCTATGCTGAAGTTGAAACACAAGTTCAAATGTTATTGTATGATCACTTCTCAGTTTGATTATTTAAAATTTTGGACATCAATTAACCTGTTAAGATCTCCCTTATCAATTCTTTATATTGACTATTTTATCCACACAACTTATATGAATCATATATTTGAGTCCTATACTCATAACTTTGAGTCTATACTCTATAGTATATACCACAATATTTTTTTGTTCTGTCTTTATATGTATATAGAACAGTATGAACATGCCAAATTCAATGGAAAAATTGAACATTAGTTATATCCCGGTCGTAAACAAGAAAAAGTTACAGCAGATTCGGAGGGAACCCAAAATCCAAGCCAAGCACAAAGAGAGCCGATAGGACAGAAGTTCTGTCTTCGGGAGCTCAACCAGTGTTCCAATCAGTGCTCTCTCTCTCTACAGGTACATGCTCTGAAAATCTCTCTGTTACTGTATTTGGGAATGTGGGTTTTTCATTTGCAAGTGGAAATTCTTGGCTGCTTTATTATCAGCTGAATTGTGATTAGTTGTGTTTATGGTGTTTGTTTATAAAGTAGGGAACTTTGTTGATGGGTTTGGGTGCTTTTGGGAATGTGGTTTTCATTTGTAATTGGTTATTTGAAAATTTGGATCTGGGGTGCTTTGTATTCAGCTTAGTTGTGGTGAATTTGGTTTCCGTTCTTAGAGTTGAGAACTTTTAGGTTAATGGGTTTGGGGGCTTTTGCTTTGACCACAAAAGCCTCATGTCCAATAAAATTGGCAAAATTTGGTCTTGCACTTACACATCAAGCCTGGTACTTCCAAACTTTCTTTGCTTTTGTTGACTTTGGTTTTTATTCTACTTTTGGTTAGTTGTTGAATGTTGAGTTTGATTTCAGATATTTGACAATATTTTGGTTCAAGCAGGTCATCATTTGCATGGTCATCATTTCTGTTTACCTAACAACTGCAATTCTTCCAGCGAAAGCAACATCTTATTAGGGACCATTTTTGCATTAGCAAGTTCTCCAACTCCGTGTTGTGTCTTTGTGTTACACTTAAAACTGAATTATAACTCTTTCTGATTGTAATTGGAGGAAGGAAAGAGAAAAAAAAAAAACTGTTTTGTGATCTTCTTTCCTTTTCTTTTTCTTTGAAGATCATTCCTGGATGAAGAGCACTAAAACCCCTTTGTAAACAACCTAGTTAATGTGAAAACCTAGGTTATAATGAATGTGATGTTGGTCATAGCTCATTTACCACCTCATTTATGTCCAGGAGTCAGAACATCAGCTTTGGTACTCGATCACCTATGATGTGATGCCCAATCCCCTGCATTCACATGCAGGTCATCTTTTTGTCCTTTCTTGGTAGAGGCATCTACTCCTTGCTTGGCATCCGGCGGTTGTTGTTCCATAGCAATGGTGTTTCCAATTGTCTTAAATTCTCCTCCCTCTGTTTCCTCAATGCCAAGCTTTGCATTCTTCAACCCTAGTTCTATGGTTGCGAAAGTTAGTTGTACATTGGAGTTCTCAGCCAGCATAGATGCAGTTCATCGAGGTACTTTGAGTTTCATATTCTACCTCCCTGCACTAGTCATTGAAATCTCACTTCATATCAGATCATATTGATGCATTGTGATGCAGAGATGAGCTCAGGCAAGTTGCTCTTATTGTTGGATTCCCTTTCATTTAGGCTTGAAGCTAAAAAAATGATTAACAGATCTAGACTAGCAGAAGCTAAAGGAGCCGGGATGACAACCAGATTTAGGATATCAGGCATCCACAGCAAAAGGAAACTGCACAATTGGACTTGGTGAGTGCAACCAACTAGATATCATGGTGAATGAATCAACTTCGCCTGTCATCATGCACGCATCGTACTACTTGTCCACCATCTTATCTTGTTTGTTGACCTGACAGTGTATTGTATCATGTCGCTAATTCCTCATGATACTTGGTGCCACTTTTGATGTTAGTTTCAAGTGTGATGGTAATTTGGCTTTTACGGGCAGGTGGGAAGAGTAAAAAAGGATTCGGATCCTCTCCTTGGCTACCCTTCCTCCTTTGCTGTCCTTGACTTCTGATTTCATCCATTGACATGCTCATGTCGAGTTTACAAGTCAATGTATTTTATCACGTTCCCAGTTGGCTGATTGCTGATGCTTGGTGACACTTTTCACTAGCTTTGGGCAGGTGGTGTGATGATTGATGCCTTCCAACCGATATGGGGACTTTTTTGTTATTTAGTGCCGGTAGGTTGGAGGAGTGCCCAGTTATGGCTAATGAGGTTGGCCCCCCACTTTTTTTTCCTTCTTTTCTGTTGTCAGTCCTAAAAGATATCTGCATTATCATATCACCTGTCTAATTGTCTGCTTGCTAGAGTGGAAAACTTAATTCACCAGGCATGCATGGGTCTTTACTTTGATGCATAAGAGACACCATCTACTATATATATTCATGGTTTGCTTTTCTTACTTTAGAAGACACCATTGTATAACACCAAAAGAAAAGTTTACTATGATCATAACATCTATTTCTTTTTGCCAACAACTGAATGCTATGATTACTCACGATTGGTAGTGTGGTTCATCTTCATCTATAGGTATGTACAGAATAAACTGTTCAGGGATTTATCATTGTTGAATCACACATTCGTTGCCTAGCAAGCAAGGAATTTGGTACACAAGACAACACTACTGTAATGATTCATAAAATTCTCAAGGCAAGGTAAGAGCATAATTGATTTGGGGATGTGAGGTGCTTCTTCAAAGCCTCAGACGTTGTATTATGTTCTGTGATTTTAAAGCGGAAAAAATTAAGCTGACTTCATGAGGTTCATGGAACATGCAAAAATATGAGTTTGATTTTCTCAGAGAAGGAAATAGAGCCAGCTTAAATATGTGGCTTGCAGGAAATGGCTCTCAAGCCTTTGTTCACTTTTCAAGCAAGAAAGAAGCTCTACATATGAAGAAGTTCAAAAAGTGAACAAACATCCAGAAAAGCATGCACAGGACTATACTTGTAGACTATAATTGTAATTGGATGGTTGTATTGTGCATGGAAAATTTTTGCGGTATTTAGAATTATCCTCTTATTAACTTCTCATTTCAAATACAAGTTGAGATTATCCAGAATCTCGTATATATTATTGATCACAATTAGCATTGGAGATGGGATTACATCTCTTGAGTGGATCTTAGTTGTTTGTTCAATTCGATAAAATAAAAAATAAAAAAACCATCTGCTAATGGAAACCTAATTGATGGGACCGAGGTTTATCTGTAACTTGTATATATGTGTGTGTCTATTAAGTTCTATACACGAACGTGGCCGAATCTTGGGATTCTACTTTAGGCCTGAAATGCTGTGATGATTTTGTAAACCATGAGCTTTTTTTAGGACTGAAATAATGAGACTCCGATAGTCTTGGTGTATCTTTGCAAACCCTAAATTAAAGCTATAAATTCACCAACTATAGCCCCCGATCGATCTAGCAAAAGAGCAGTGGCGTTGCCACAGAAGACAAACTTTTTATTTGTTTAATCATTCTTGTAGCGATCGAACATGGGAACTTCCATTGCTGAAGGAGAAAGGTGGTGTTGTTCTGCGGGTTTGAAATCAGGAACCCTAAAAAGTGTGGAGATTGAAATCTTGTGGAACAAACACTCAGTGCCCTTTTTCTTGAGGAGGGTTCTTATGGAGGAGTTGGGAGCCCAACATTTCCCATGCAGTAATCACCAGTTATTATTGGAGACTGCAGTACATGCAGTGCTCCTAGACTCCGGTTTTGTCCGCTTTGACTCCGATTCGGTTTCAGGTGTCTCCGGTATGTCCCTCTCTTATACTGTGCCTGATATTTTGCAAAATCTAGGAGGCAGTATCCAAGGAATTGGGTTGAGATTTGAGAAGTTGGATAAATCTGTAAGGGTTAATGGGTCTTTAACCGGCGAGGATTCTGTGTACTCGGTGAGCTTGGAGGTGGAGAAGGTTGCATCCTTTATCGAATTCCTTTGGGCAAGTAAAGTTGATGTGAATGATATTGTTTCAGTAGGACTACTTGAGAAGCAAGAAACACAAGTTTTTAATTTTTGGAGGACCATCAAAGATGAAATTTCATTGCCATTAATGATTGATCTTTGCGCAAAGGCGGGGTTACCCTCTCCACCTTGCCTTATGAGTCTTCCTCCAGAGCTCAAGACAAAGATTTTATGGTCACTATCTGGTGTGAATATTGCAGCAATAGAATGTGTGTGCAAGGAGCTGCAGAAACTTGGGAATGACGGTGAGTTGTGGAAGCACAGGTTAGGGCAGCAGTTTCCTGGCGAGTTAATGAAGAAGAAGAAGAAGAATGATATGCAAACAACAGAGTGGAAGATGGTGTTTCGAGAAAGATGGAGGCAACGCAGGCGAGTGAGGGAGGCATCAAGCAGAGAATATTATAAAAGGGAGGAGAAGAGGAAGAGGCCTTTACCATTCCTTTCTCTTGATTCTGAACAAGAGGAGTATTGGAAAAATTCTCCTCAAACAGGACGGAGAATTGGACTAGGACCGAGATCTGCTATAGGAAAGCTCCTCGAATCCTCGAATGACGAACCATTTTAATTACTTCTAGTTTCTAGTTCTCTAGTTGTCTTGTTTCCGTTATACAGTGTGGTTTTGTTTTGTATTGTAATTTTCTTATTGACTATGCATGGGCATTTGTTAGACGAGAATTTGTGCTTCCTGAGCATCCTCCATCAGGTAGCTAGTTACGCCATCGATCTAACAATGATAAAAAGGATTCTGGAATCGAGAAACCGGTTGGTCAAGTTCATGGAAGATTGCATATATCTCATGGAAAAAGAGTTCTACAAACTTGCTGATCGAGTCTACCTCACGATGGACAGTGCATCCAGTAGGAGAGTTAAAGGAGCTCGCATGCAAAAAACACTACAGGAAAAATGATCATTCACGACACGTGATTTACGGCGTGCATTTAATACGTGCCGTAAATGAGTATCATTTAAGGCATGCATTTAATACACGCCGTAAAACTCGCAATTTTAGAATAAAATTTAAGGCGTGCGTTGAAAGCACGCCGTGTTTATGTAGTAAAAAGCATTAGAAAATTTGTTAATTATCTCTCCCTCTCATGTCAAAGGTTCTCCCTTATCTGGTCTCTCTCTCTCTCTCTCTCTCTCTCTCTCTCTCTCTCGTCCGATAAAGGACGAAGATTAAGCCGTCGAGAGCCATCGATTTCTTCTTCTCCCAAAAGC
This sequence comes from Rosa rugosa, assembly GCF_958449725.1. Classification (NCBI taxonomy): domain Eukaryota; kingdom Viridiplantae; phylum Streptophyta; class Magnoliopsida; order Rosales; family Rosaceae; genus Rosa; species Rosa rugosa. The sequence continues at coordinate 32,407,178 of NC_084824.1, forward strand.
CTTGAGAGCCGGACCTTCCTTTGTCTCATTTCTCCTCCCAAGCACCGCCGCGATGACGTCGACCGAGACGGAGGACGCCGTCGCACCGCCATCACCGATTACCAAGAGCTCGAGTCCTGAGTTTGCGAAGGTCAGATTCGTACTCCAAATCTTCCTTATTCATGTTTGATTCTACAACCGGAGAGCGTTTCTCTCGCCATCGGCGAACCAGTTCACAAGCAATTCGAAAGTCCAGAGGTAAGCTTCGATTTAGGTTTTCTGATCTTTCTGTTGAATTTGATTCTGTATTTGGATTTTGCATATTTGGACCTTGAAATTTCCTTGTTCAATTTTCGATTAAATCGATTTCTACTCTCTCTCTCTCTCTCTCTCTCTCTCTCTCTCTCTCTCTCTCTCTCTCTCTCTCAGAGCTTCATCTGCGCCTGAAGAAGTGAGATCTTATCATTGACGATTCAGCTCTCGCAGGATCGGAAGCACCATACAAATTCAAAGGTACGCCTCTATCTTATTTTATCATGATCGGAATTTGCTTATTTGGAATTTCTGTGAGGCCATTGATGTTGCTATTTGATATCTTTGTTGGTTGCTTAGCTAGAGTCTGTGTTAAGAGTTTGTCTGAATTATTGTTACTCTCCACTCTAGAATCGTTTTGTTTTTCAATATGTTTTTGTGGAAGTGGGTGTTTATCGCACACCAGGTGTTCGATTAAATTCCCCTTAAGCTCTGTTTGGGGTTTCAGAATAGAATTATCAATTGAAAGACTTGTGCTTAGCTGCTATTGGAATTATCAATTGCAATGCCTTAGCCATTATATTGTAGTATTATCTTAAATGGTTGTTCTCTACTAGCTTTGCATCAGAAGGCATGTAATGTTATATATTTAATGTTCTATTTAATGTTCTCTAACATAAGCTTAATAAAAATGAGAAATGATACGGAAGTGAGACAAAAGAAAATCTAGTTCTCCTTTTTATGTCTTCTATACCATACATGCTTTGAGGTAAAGTCACCTGTCAATGATAGTTACCTTAATGATTTCTTGATAATGATTCGCTGATGATTAGAATAAGGTAGGTATATTTGGCAAAGATATCTGTTATGCCGATGTATATGACTAAGGTGAAATTGACTAATAAGAAGTGAAGGAATTGGAATTGGTGGGGAATTAAGTACAAGTTTCCATGAGGGGTGCTAGTTGTAAAAACTGCTTTTTTGTTAGTGTGTTTGATATAAGTGAGTGAGTACTTTACAATGCATTGTAGAGTTATGTTAAGCAACCGTGTTTTGCTTGTGGAAAGATTGTTAGTTTGATCTCTAATTCAGTAACTGTTTTGTTCTGAATTTTGAGGTTCATGGTTATATTTATATGTTCGGACTTTGGAACTTTGAACTAAAGAACGAATCAAGAATGGTTTATAGTTGATGGTAGAGGATTTCATAATAAGCTAACGAGATCAGGTAGCTTAAGAGTCTGGTATTAACTGGTTTCATATCTTATCTCAGGTGGAAGAATCAAATTGGAAGAGCAGAAAGATGGAAATGCAGCAATATTGTGCACATGAATCGAAGTCCATCTTAGGTGCAAATAGCTGATTCTGAAAATTCTAAAGGCGGCTTTGACTGCAACATCTGCTCAGACTTTGCACACGAGCCAATGGTCATCCTCTGTGGCCATCTGTACTGCTGGCCTTGCATCTACAAATGGCTTCACGTCCAGAGCGCCTCCATTGCGTCTGATGAGTGCCCTCAGTGCCCTGTGATTGCTTCCACAGCATTTGTTTGTATACTGCTTAACTTTTTATACAAGTGAAGGTTCTCTTATGAAATTGCAACAAGCAAAGAATTAGACATATTTGTTATTCGTTTTTATTTATAAAGTTTTTGGGTGACATTGGAACAACAAAGAATATATATATATATATATATATATATTTTAAAAAAATTGAATTTACGGCGTGCAAAGCATGCCTTAAACCAAAATTTACGGCATGCTTTAAGGTCATTTACGGCGTGCATATCAAGTTTAACAGCGTGCTTTTAGGTCATTTACGGCGTGCATACCAAATTTTACGGTGTGCTTTTGGGTTATAAAAAGACAAAAAAAAATTCATTTTTTACGACACGGTCTATAAGGGCGCATTGTTACCCGAGTTTGCACGTCGTAAATTGTCATTTACAGCATGCTTTGCACGTCGTAAATGGCTTGTTTTCCTGTAGTGAAAGATTATCCTATGTAGTAAACTTTAGGAAAAATAAAATTAAAATTTGTTGTAGGAGAATAGAATTGTGTGTATTATTGATAATAGGAGCCCTTTAAATAGGGAGTTACAAGGTACCCAAAAATGTAATAGAATCCAATTACAATTGAATACCTAGAACACATTCCTATTACAACTCTAACCCTAGTTTGTAGAGGCACACATTATGTCGATATCCTTCAACACTCTCCCTTGTGCCGCTCAAACTTGGTGATGACGCTTTAATTGTTGCCTAGTTAAAAACCTTGTCAGGTAACAAAAACCCAATGGGACAAAAATAACCCTGGTCGAAGGACAAAAAGAGCACAACACGTCCTTCACTCTTCGAGATCGAACATGTAGACATCATGCCTCCCCCTGATGTCAATATTCTCCCCCTGATTGCTACAATCATGGGAGTTCGGATAACTTTCTTAATCCGATGCTTTCCACATGTTTCTCGAAGGTGGATTTTGGTAACGACTTAGTAAATAAGTCCGCTACATTATCCTCAGATCGGATTTGGTTCACTTCAATATTTAGAAGTGCATGTTGTCATTTTGATGGAGGGGAGGAGGAGCACGGAAGGTGGCATTTTGCCTTGTGGGGTCTGATCCCACACTTCCGTTATCTCTTTTCTCTGTAGGGATAGAACAAGCCCATATCAATCGTACCTCTCAAGTATCGAAAGATTGTCTTTATACCAATCTAATGGCGTTGCGTTGGTGCGGAGCTATGTCTAGCCAACAAGTTCATAATAATTGAGGTGTCCGGTCTTGTATTGTGCTAAGTACAATAATGCGCCTATTGTACATAAGTAAGCACTTCTGCTATTAACACGTCTTCGTCATCATCCCTGGGACGAAACGGATCCCATTTAGGGCCAAGACTACGGACGACCATGGTGCATCTTTGACTTTATCAAAAATGTCTCTTGACACGGTATACAAGTTCTGAATTTAGACAAAACCGTGTTCTCCCAAGGTCATTCCTCTCAAACTCGGATTTCTGGTGTTCAGCGGTTTTCCTTAACTCACAAGGGTTCCAATTATGTTTATCAACATAAACCGCGACAATTGCAAATCCGGAACTTGTCATGGAAACGCGTGGGCATAGTTCATCATATCCCTTCCCAATCAAGTAGTCACTTTAGTGAGCGTTTCAACCTCGTTGCAAACGCGCTCCGTGGTCTAGAGCCACTTGACTTGGGTAAATGAAGTTCACAAGAACCTTCATTATATTCCGTATCTAGATCCCCATAAAGATATGTAGTGACCACATTTGTAAGCTGCATGTTCAGTTATTTGGAAACTACCAAACTGACAAGGTAGTGGAGTGCAATGACATCCATTACGAGAGAATATGTCTTCTCGTAGTCGATTCCAAGGCGTTTTGTGAGAAACCTTGCGCCATAAGGCGAGATTATCATCTCTTTTTCTCATCACGCTATCTAACGAAGACCTATTAATGTCAACAGGTTTTATGTTAGGAGGTGTTGGCATCTCAGGCCCGAAATCCTTCCTCTTTGTTAGTGAATCCAATTCAACCTGGATCGCATCTTTCCATTTAGGCCAATTTTCTCTACGTTGGCATTCTTCAACGGAGTAAGGTTCGATGTCATTGGTCTCAATAATTCCACGTCCTCATGTACACTAGTGTAGTTCGTAGAGATCTCTATATTCTCAGGAATTGGTTCTAACATTGAGGCGTCCCCCAACGATGTCTCTTGGACATAACCACAATCCAAAATATTCTCATGAGACCGATTTTGAGTATCAATGATCAATGGATCAAGTTGTGCCAAACTCGCTCTCCTCTTAAGGCGAGAATCCATCGAACCTATGGGTCTCTTACGCTCTCTAGCGGAACCCATGGCCTATGACGCCATTATGCCACCTTGTGGCGTCACCATACCACCATCCATAGTGGTGGTGCCGTACCCATCTTCTCTGGGTGACACCATGTCCTCTTGTGGGGACATCAATCCTTGCAGGCATGTTTGCAGCAGGTATATGTGATCTCGTCACTTTTAGGGGATCAAGATGAGACATAGTGGGGACAGACCACGACAATTCCTGTCGTTCCTGTTGAACATTGACATTCTAATCTCCCCCTAATGACGGGAAGACTGTCTCATCAAAGTGACAATTCGCAAATCCAGCGAAATAGAGATCGCCTGTCAAGGGTTCTACGTAGCGGACTTATATATATATATGCATTCGTTGCAATGACTCATGTTGATGCGCTATGGCGGCGCAATTGGCACATGAACCGCACACTCAAATATGCATAAATACGAGATATTAGACTCGAACTCAGTCACTAGCTGTAACGCAAATAAAAGTTGAGTGGCTGCTATGAGTCGTAGACGAATTAGCATAGCTGCATGCGATATTGCATAACCCAAGCGGAAATATTGGTGCGCATTACCAATGTCTGGGCTACCATCGTAGTCGTTTAATGGTGGCTTTTCCGCGAGACCAATTGGGTGTGTACATGGGAATACGATACTTGATATCAATACCCAATGATATGCAATAGTCATCGAAAATTGTCGATGTAAACTCTCTAGCATTATCAAGTCAAATTGACTGAATGGGATGATCTGGGTAGTGAGCCTGTAGCCATATGTTATGTGCTAGGAGTGTAGTATAAGCAGCATTACGAGTGGATAATGGCACAACACATGACCAGCGTGTTTGCGTATCAACCAACACCATAAAACATCTATACGGTCCGCAAGTTGGTTGATCAAATCCATAGAATTCCCTTAGATTCTTTGTAAGAATGGAATTATTTCCTCAATCTCCTTTGCATAGGATGGTCTCAATCCTAAATAACAGGCTTTACAGAACGAAACATGGGCTTTATAATCAACCAATGAGGCTTTTGGTTAAGTCATAATGTCACAATAGACTTGAGAAGTAGAGAGAGGAGTTTATGGCGTCAATGCCATGTATTTGCCGCAGGGGGTAGGCGGCGCCGGCCATGTATGGCCGGTCTTTGCACAATCGTGGCGCCATGAGGCGCATGTGCAGCACCTCGAACCAATTCTTGGTTCTTACTTTTCTTCGTTCTGAAAATGGATGTCCGTGTAAAGTCTTTAATACACGGATCATCATGTCAAAGCCTATATGTGTCAGAATCCCATAAGTCATCTCTCATGACATGGTTGGATTCAATAACTCGAATAGTGGTTGCATACAACCCACTAGAGCGACACATAAGTTTCTCTAAGACTCGTTTATGTCCGTAGTCATTAGAGGTGATGCAAAGGAACTCTGTCCATTCTCATAATGTGTTTCCACATGAAAACCATTGGCTCTTATATAATAAAGTTCGAATTAAGGTATGTCCAAGACATTAAGTAAAAGAATTGACACTTTATTAATAGCCAATGATTATATCAAAGTTTCCAAAATCTAATCCAAAATAAAATCAAACTAAGACACATTGTAGTCACTCTATCCGTTTGGTAACTCCAATCAAATATGACCAGTAAAGTAGAGAGAGATGTTGGTGGAGCGAGGCTCTCTTAAGTACCAATAATCTCAATGACTTTCCTAGACATCACATTTTATTGGGTCCGCCACATAAGAAAGAGTTAATACAATTGTCATTTATTGACTAAGGCAAATTGCCATTACAAAAGTTCTTGGAAAAATAAAAGGACTAATCTAATCAAAGTCTGCTGCATCCTTGTGCACTTCATCTTCAGCTTTGAAGTCCTCTATGGTGAGATTGACATCTCCACCATCTTCTTCTTCTTCTGCAAGGTACACTTCTTGCTCTCTCAGGTCCCTGTATGCCCTGTATCTTTCAGCTAGTTCCTCACTTGCCTTGCATTGCTTGAACCAATGCTCAATTGATCCACATCGATGACACTCATCATTGTGGTTGCCTTCCTTTAATTGAGGTGCACGTTGTGCACGTTGCGGGCGTTCCCTAGGAGGGTTGGTGCCACCACCACGACCCATGGCGCCACCATTACGGCTAGGGATACCACGACCTCCTTTCCCACGTGTGGCATTACCGCCACGTGTATCCACACCAAACTTGCGGTTTCCTTCCTGGTTAGGGCGGTTATATGGACCCATACGTCCCTCATATCCCTTATTCCTAGGGTTCCGCTCCTTGCGCCCTCTTTTGGGTGCATTATAATTCGCCTCATGAACGCTCGTAGTTCCAATGGGCCTTGAATTATAATTCCTCACGAGTATGTTATCATGTTTCTCAGCTACAGATATGATATTGATAAGCTGATGAAACCTCGTGATCCGTCCAGCATTGACTTCAGTACGATATTGTTTTGATATCACAATGGCTGAAACGGGGAAGGTGGAGAGAGTCTTCTCAACTAGCTCTTGTTATGTGATAGGTTTTCCACAAAACCTCAACATGGATTGTATGCAAAGAGCTTCTGAATTATATTCAGCAACAGACTTGAAGTCAGCAAAGCGCAGATTGTTCCATTGAACCTTCAAGTCAGGGAGGAGGGAATCTTGGACATTGCCAAAGCGCTCTTCTAGCGCTACCCATAGCTCTCTTGCATCCTTGATCAACATATACTCCAATCTAAGTGCTTTGTCCATATGACGTCGCATCAAGATGACTTCTTGAGCATGTTTTGCAGGTGTTGGGATGAACACAAGATCCGGGTTAGGTGCCTGGATTATGGGCAATATTCCCTTTGAAGTGAGATGGTTCTCAACATCGGTTACCCAGCTATGGTACTCTGAGCCTGTTGAGTCAAGCATGGGAAAGTTGAGTCTAGGTTCATTCGACATCCTGAAAATAAGAAGAGAAGATATATTAGTTTCGGAGCTAAACTTCCACGAAAACTAAAATAATAAGATTTCCGAGCTATGCTACTAAGAAATCAATTTCCAAGAATCTCTTTTGGATTAGACCAAACAATGATGTTTTTAATATGGTCACAATTTGATGCTTACGGACGCTCTTAGTCCAAGCATTATGAACACTCTTAGTTCATACGAACGCTCTTAGTTCGTTTAATTATGAACACTCTTAGTTCATACGAACACTCTTAGTTCGTTAAGCGTGAATCCCCACAATTCTGCTTTGTTAAATATCAAAATCATTTGGCAACATATATTCCAATATTTGCAGAAAATAAAAGGAATTTAAATACAAGAAAGCAGCAACCTTAATTATAAAAACTTACGTAATTGTTCTTGGCTTGAGGACACGCGCGTGTTGGAGCAGGCGTGTTTTTTTTTTCTCTGGGCTGTTGTTCTTTGGGCTTTCCTCCTTTTTTTTTTCTCTTCTGGGCCGGCCGGGTCCCTTTCCTTTTCTTCTTTTTTTCTTTTTTTTTCTTGGGCCGGGTCCCTTCTTTTTTTTTTGTTCGATGCTGCGCGGCTTGAGCTCGTTAGCCTTGTGCCGTCACCTCTGATCTTCTTCGTTCGGTGCTGCGCGGCTTCAGGTGGCAAGTGTAGGCAGGGCCGAACTGGGCAGCGCGGGCGGACTGGGCAGGATGTGTGCAGGGCCAAGTGGGCGGGCGGACTGGGCAGCGCGGGCTGCAGTGGAGGCGGCTGGAGGGCTGTAGGCGGGCTGCAACAGGCAGGTGCGCAGCAGGTCGGCAGGGGACGTGCGGCAGTGGGTTGCAGGCTTGCGGTAGGCCGGCAGGAAATAGTGCGGGCAGCAGGGGCTGCAGTGGGCTGCGGCTAGGCTGCTGGGGTGAGGCCGGTGTGCGGAGCTGCAGGGCGAGTAGCAGGGGCTGCAGGGAGACCGGCAGGAGGCTGCAGAGGGGGGTTGGCTGGAGGCTGCGGCAGATTTTGGTCTTTTAGGGTTTTAGGGTTTTTTTTTTCTTTTCGGCTAGGGTTAGAACTCGTGCTGATAACGTGTTGTAGGAGAATAGAATTGTGTGTATTATTGATAATAGGAGCCCTTTAAATAGGGAGTTACAAGGTACCCAAAAAGGTAATAGAATCCGATTACAATTGAATACCTAGAACACATTCCTATTACAACTCTAACCCTAGTTTGTAGAGGCACACATTATGTCGATATCCTTCAACAAAATTAAACTTATGAAACATTATCCTTGATAATAATAAAATAAACAAGCAAGATAAATTTGCACAGAATTAGGTTATACTGTGGTTATTGCTCCAGCCGTGGGCTCAATGCTTGTCATTCCTTCTCCCTGCAAACAATGGAAAATCCACTTGCTTATGTATACAGAAAAGCAATATTTCATAAATGTTCATTATATCCAAAATTATATTATCTTAACGTGTCAGGGTCCCATATTCTACCAACGTGATTGGCAGTGGTAATTAACTTTGGTCGTTCAGAATTAAGAGTTTGATGCCGCTTAATGTCTAATATCGGGCTTCCATCTTTACTATTAGAAAGCCAAGGGCCTGTTATGGTGTCAATAGCTTCACGAAAAATTGAACTCCCCATATTACCCATGAGATTGGGGACAGTTCAAGTTAAGTGAAATATCAAGGAGGGGTAACAATGTAAAATACAAAAAAAAATGAGATGAATCATTGAGGAAAACAGAAAACGCAGGCAGTTAGGACGATCTCCTTGAAGAACGACTGCCAGGGCGCACGATTAAGGAGAGAAGGGAAAGAGGAGCAGACCAAAATCAAACCCAGAAAGAGGGAAAAAAATTAGTATCAAAATCGGTGACTTGGGATTCACCTAAGGTGAGACTAGCCAATTGTTATTGGGTAATTTTCAGATTTCGTTTTTCATTGATTTGGGTACATTATTTTTGTTCTATATATATGGTTTTCTTTGTTACTCATTGGAATTGGATTATCGTTATTAGGTATTGTTTGCTGAGCGGATTATCAAGTCGGCCGACAGTGTTGCAGATTCACTTGAGGTCAGACTTGATAATTGTTTCTAGATTTCAAATGATTTTCTAAATTTTACGTTTGTATTTATTCATCCTAGTTTGTTGCATAATACTAGTCATCAGGTAAATAAATTTACTTCTTTGAAAGTGGTAGTAGCAACTGGACCGCATGTCAAAACCTCTGGAAAAATGCAATTACAGATGCAGTTATAAGAGATATCTAGCTACCTATCGACACGGAGGTATTTGTGTTACCTATCAATGGTTGTGAAGTGCTTCTGGAAGCTTCGTGGTTAAGGACACTTGGTGATATCATCTGGAACTATGAGAAAATGACTATGACGTTTTCTGTACAAGGTAGAGAATTTATGTTGCAAGGTATCCTTGATAATGATATTGCCTTGGTGAGTTGTGCTACATTGACTAAACTTTTGAAACAAAAAAAACAAGCAATGCTCATTCAATTGATGGAGATTTCGAGTGTTGACAATGGTTCCTTGAATGATGTAGATCCTGCCATAGTGACATTAATCAACAAGTTTGCTACCCTTTTTGATAAGTCTACTAGTTTACCCCCACATACAGGGCAAGACCATAGAATTGAGCTTCTACTAGTAACTGTCAGGCCTTATAGGCATCCCCAATTTCAAAAGAATGAGGTAGAAAAAAATCTGCAACGAGTTACTAGTGGGAAAATAGATCCAACATAGCATAAGTCCTTTCTCTTCTCCTGTTATTCTAGTCAAGAAGAAGGATGGCAGCAATAGAATGTGTGTGGATTATCGATCTCTCAATACGGTGACAGTTAAAGACAAGTTCACCATTCCGGTGGTCGACGAACTCTTAGATGAGTTACATGGAGCAGTGTACTTCACCAAGTTAGACTTAAGGTCTGGATGCCACCAAATCTGTATGCACCCTAAAGTTGTGCATAAAACAGCTTCAGGACTCACCAAGGGCATTACAAATTTATAGTTATGCCATTTGGTCTCACTAATGCCCCTTCAACTTTCCAATCCTTGATGAACAAAGTGTTTCATGGCTTCTTGACAAAATGTTTCAGTATTTTTTGATGACATATTGATTTACAGCAAGTCGCTGGAAGAACATCTAATGCATCTCTCTCGGGTATTCTCAAGGTTAGAAGAAAATCAGCTTCAAGTAAAACTAAGCAAGTGTGCTTTCGGTTCCAAAAGTGTAGAATATTTAGGTCATATCACCTCAGATAAGGGAGTTTCAGTTGATCCAGAAAAGATTGAGGCCATAAGGAATTGGAAGAAGCCCATGACTTTAAAGGGGTTAAGGGCATTCTTAGGATTATCTAGTTACTATCGCAAGTTCTGCAAAAATTATGGTATTACTACCAAACCATTAACGAACATGCTTAAGAAGGACAACTTCAAGTGGACTCCAGAAGCCAAAAAAGCTTTTGAACATTTGAAGTTAGCTATGACCACCACACCAATACTTGCACTCCCTGATTTTTCAAAGGAATTCACTGTGGAATGTGATGCTTCTGGTCAAGGTATGGGAGCAGTTTTGTCTCAAGAGGGACATCCAATTGCTTATCTCAGTAAGACCTTGGCTCAGAAACATCTCGCATTAAGCGTTTACGACAAAGAGATGATGGCAGTGGCATTCGCGGTTCAACATTGGAGGCCCTACCTGTTAGGACATCATTTCAAGATCCTCACTAATCATAAGACTATCCAATACTTTCTCAACCAAAGAATCACTATCCCGGCACAGCAAAAGTGGTTGCTCAAATTGTTAGGGTATGATTACAGTATTGCGTCTAGAGCTAGAACCCAAAATTGTTTCTGATGAACTTTCAAGACAAGTTGAGCTCAATTCTTTATGGGAATTTCGAGTCCTGTCATGGACTTCACGAATGAAATTGCTGCCATATGTCGTACTCAACCTGGCACCATGAAAGTAGTGAGTGACATTGAAAAAGGTACTTCTTCACAAATGTTGATGATTGGAGAGTCAAGATAATCATGGAACTGCATTGTGGGAAAGAAGGGGGTCATTCAGGATGGGTGAGAACTAACAAAAGGATCTCAATGAGTTTTTTGTAGCCTGGTATTAAAAAGCAAGTGAAAATCTTTGTTTCTGAGTGTATGGTTTGTCAAAAAGTCCACTATGAAACTATAGCACCTCTTGGCCTACTTCAACCTAATCTCATTCCTTCTGGTTTTTGGACTGATATATCAATGGACTTCATCGATGGTCTTCCTCGAGTTGTAAGTAAAGATTCTATTTTGGTTATTGTGGACAGATTAACTAAATATGGACATTTTGTTGCTCTTAGTCATCCTTATACTGCAAGGTTTGTGGCTGAATCCTTTGTCAAAAAATATTTAGATTGTATGCAATGCCGGAAAATATCATTAGTGACAGAGATCCTATTTTTCTAAGTGCTTTCTGGAAGGATTTCTTTGAATTGCAGGGTTCTGAACTTTGTATGAGCATGTCCTACCATCCTCAAACTGATGGTCAGACAGAGTGTCTAAACAGAGTCTTAGAGCAATATCAGGTGTGTAATATGTGAGAAGAAGGAGATGTGGCCTGAGATTTTACCGTGGGCCGAGTGGTGGTATAATAAGTCAAATTGAACGAAAGAATAAGAGATTGAGAATTTTCTGATGTTTTGATCTTCTCCAAAGATGGAGTACATATACAAAGTATACACATTCCTAATAGGAAACTAATTACACCGTGATATTCTCCCCCTTAACTACATGATATCCTCCTTAACTATACAATCCTAATTATACTACAATTCCTACAATTATGGAGAGTGACTCACGCCAACACTCCCCCTCAAGTTGGAGCATACAGATCATGGATGCCCAACTTGTCAAGTGAGTCACAAAACGCCTTGCGAGAAACTGCCTTTGTAAGAATGTCCGCCAACTGCTCCTCAGTAGGAACAAAGGGAAACATAATGATCTGTCCATCCAGCTTTTCTTTAATGAAATGTCGATCTACCTCCACATGCTTCGTGCGATCATGCTGAACAGGATTGTGAGCAATTTCAATTGCAGCCTTATTATCACAATAAAGCGGCATAGCCTTTTCCTGCCTGAACCCCAAATCCCTCAACAGATTTCTCAACCACAACAACTCACAAAGTCCTCGGGCCATTCCTCTATACTCTACTTCTGCACTAGAACGAGCCACCACCTTTTGTTTCTTGCTCTTCCAAGTAACCAAGTTACCACCCACAAATGTGAAGTAGCCCGAAGTAGACCTACGATCTGTAATATTACCTGCCCAGTCCGCGTCTGTGTACCCAGAAACATCCAAGTGACTGTGTTTTGAAAAGAGTAATCCCTTCCCTGGAGCAGACTTTAAATACCGCAAAATACGAAATACAGCATCCATATGAGTCTTACTGGGATTATGCATAAACTGACTCACCACACTAACAGCATAGGCTAAATCTGGTCTAGTGTGGGATAAATAAATCAACCGGCCAACTAACCTCTGGTATCTTGCTTTATTCGTAGGTACTTGATCCAAGTACTCTGCTAACCGATGGTTTTGCTCAATAGGAGTATCAACAGGTTGACAGTCAAGCATACTTGTTTCTGCCAGCAAGTCGAGAACATACTTCCTCTGACTCAACACAATACAATCCTTCCCACGAGCAACTTCAATTCCCAAGAAATATTTCAAATTACCCAAATCTTTCATCTCAAATTCTAAAAATAACTGACCTTGTAACCTTTGAATCTCCTCAAAGTCATCACCTGTCACAACCATGTCATCAACATAAATAATCAAGGCAGTCACTTTACCACACCGATGTTTAAGGAACAAGGTGTGATCTGAATTGCTTTGCCGGTAGCCAATTTTCTTCATGAACTTGGTGAACCTGCCAAACCAAGCTCTGGGAGACTGCTTCAAACCATAAAGAGATTTTTTTAATCTGCACACCACCTGCTCTCCAGTAGAAGTACCATATCCAGGAGGCAAATCCATATAAACCTCTTCATGCAAATCACCATGCAAGAATGCATTCTTAACATCAAACTGTTGTAAAGGCCAATCAAGATTAGCAGCTAACGAAAGAAGTACCCGAATTGTGTTAATTTTGGCCACTGGAGCAAATGTCTCATCATAATCCACTCCATACTTCTGAGTATAGCCTTTAGCCACTAGTCTTGCCTTGTACCTGTCCACCGATCCATCTGAATTGTGTTTCACAGTATACACCCACCGACAACCAACTGTCTTCTTCCCGGGTGGTAATGATACTAGATCCCACGTACAATTCTTCTCAAGAGCATCCATTTCGACTGTCATTGCTTGCATCCACTTCTCATCCCTCATTGCATCCTGCACTTTACTAGGAAGAGACACAGAAGATAATTGATTCACAAAGGCTACATACGGTTTAGACAGCCTATGGGTCGACACATAATTAGCAACGGGGTATTTAGCTTTGGCATTTAGAGTAGGTTCATAGTGTTTCGGGGGTTGACCACGGGTGGAACGACTAGGCAGAGTTTTGGTGGGAACAATATCTGACATAGAAGAAGGAACACTAGTTGACACAGAAGGGGTATTAGATAAAGAAGGATTAGAACATACCTCGGGTGATGATTGAGCAGGCGAGACCACTGAAGGAGAGGGAGAGACAGAAGAACTGTTCAAAACGGCATTGGTGACATCGGGAATGTCATCGGAAACAGAATCAGAAACTTCCTCTTCAACTGACCGGTCAGACTGATCCGGTAGACTGGTCAGTAGCTGACTACCCAAATTCTCTTCTCCATTCGGTGGGCTACTGTCCTGTTTTTCAAGTTCCGTTCCAAAACACTCCAGCCTTGAGAACTCGGATGCTAGTCTCCCATCTTGCCCACTAAACAAATCTTCATAATAACAAGACTTCTCCCCCTGACGAGGAGTCACAGGAGGCAAAAAATAACATGCATCTTCACTGAACGTAACATCCATGGTGACATAAAACTTCTGGGATTGAGGATGATAACATTTGTAACCTTTCTGATGAGAACCATACCCTACAAACACACACTTAAGGGCTCTAGCATCCAACTTTGACCTCTGATTCTTATATAGATGAACATAAGCAATACAACCAAAGACACGAGCAGGAAGAGTATTAGAAGATGGAATAGAAACATAGTTAGACAGGACCTCAAGTGGGACACGACCTTGAAGAGGGACAGATGGAAGACGATTGATTAGATGCGAAGCACACAATACGGCCTCTCCCCAAAGATACTTAGGCATGTTAGCACTAAGTAGAAGAGACCGAGCCATGTCCAGAAGATGACGATTTTTCCGTTCAGACACCCCATTTTGCTCAGGTGTCTGTGGGCATGAAGTTTGATGTATGATGCCATGGTGTTGGAAATATTCATGAAAAGAATGATTGACAAACTCACCCCCATTATCGGAACGAAAGACCTTAACATGAGCATCATATTGAGTACGAACAAGCTTATGGAATGCTGTAAAAGCAGAGAAAACAGAATCTTTGGACTTAAGTAAAACCACCCAGGATAATCGAGTAAAGTCATCAATGAATAACACAAAATATCGCATTCCAGAAAGGGTAGAATGTTTAGAAGGACCCCATACATCTGAATGAATTAACTCAAAAGGCATAGTACTAGAATGAAAACTCGAAGGATAACTAGACCTATGACTCTTAGCCAAAGCACAAGTTTCACAATGCAGGCTAGACTCACTAACTCCCAGAAACAATGAAGGCATGGACTTCTTCATAACTCCAAAAGATGGATGACCCAAACGCCTATGCCACAACCAAAGCTCACTTAATCTGTCAGAATTCAATGTCAGGGCTAAAGGCTGTTCCGGTGCTTGTGTTGGCTCTGCGTACATGCAATCCAAGTGAAACAGTCTCCCCCTCAGGTCTCCCTTGCCCATGATCACCCTGGTGCACAGATTCTGAAAAATAACATACATTGGATAAAAGGTTACAGAGCATTTATTTTGTGACCCCAACTGGGATACAGACAAAAGATGATGAGACAATGAGGGTACATAAAGCACATCATGCAATACAATGGATGGTGTAACCTGAACAGACCCAATACCTAAGACTGGAAAAGATGCACCATTCGCATTAGAAACATGGGATATAGAAGGGGATGACATAGACATAAAGAAAGACTTATCATAGGTCATATGGTCAGACGCACCAGAATCAATTATCCATGTATCACTACCAGTAAAGTCAGAAACATGTAAAGCAACACCAATTTTACCTCGAGTTCCCTTAGTCAAGGAAACATTACCCTGTGAGGGATCTTGCCCTGCAATGCCGTAGAAGTCAGGTTCTGGCACCAATTGGACTGCCGCTTTGCCTCTTTGACCACCACCACGTCCTCCACGTCCTCCAGTATTATTGCCTCCTCTCCAACCAGAGTTGTTGTAATTAAATCTTCGCAGCTTAGGACATTGATTCTTGAAATGGCCAACTTCCTTGCAATAGTTGCAAGCCATTTGATTATAATTCTGGTTCTGCTGATATCCCTGATTCCGTGGCTGATACTGACTCTGAGATGGAACTAGGGTAGAGTTCCCAATCTGAGGTTGAGGTGGAGGTGTAGCATGGATTGCTAAACCAGAAATTTCAGTATGAAGGTTCTGAGCAGCAGCCTTATTACCTTCATCTCTTCGGATATAGGCAAAAGCTTGTTCCAATGTAGGTGGAGTTGCAAGACGCAATAACTCATTCTTTGCCCCTTCAAAGTGAGGGTCCAGGCCAACAAGAAAAATATGGACACGCATCTTATCCTGCTCAGTCCGATAGGAATTAATATCAACTTCACAAGTCATAGGACTAGGGTTTCTCTGATCAAGCTCCTGCCAAATTGTCTTCAAATTCGCATAAAAGGTTGCAACAGGCTGTCCACTCTGAGTTATTTTGAAAGCTTTGACATTCAATTCATGAACACGAGCAAAGTCACTCCCATCATAATATGTAGCAGCAACAGAATCCCAAATTGCTTTGGGAGAATCATAGTTAGCAAATAATCTCATTACCTCCGGAGTCATAGCCTTGAGAAGAATTCCCATCACATTAGTATTTGTCGTATCCCATTCATCGGCTTTTGGTCCTGCAGCAGGTCTTGCTGCACTACCGGTAACATAACTCCACTTTCCAATCCCCTGAATATGGATCTTCATAAGCCTCTGCCATAACTGATAATTGGTGCCATCGAGCTTTACACCAAAACTTGAATTATCTGTCACATTCTGAACAATCACAACCTCACGGGCCACAGAGTTCACCCCTCCATCCTGAGATCCTCCAGTATTCCCGTCAGTAAGAGTCAGATCCACCATTTTTTATTTTTTTTTTAGACCTTACAAATTGTAATAAAAAGAATACCAAAGAACCAGGATGGATATGGACGGACACAAGAACAAAAAGGATGAACTGATGGACAAAGGATGAAATCGACTTGTAGAAGCAAAAGAACCAATTCACGACTTGCAGAAGCAAAAGAACCAATTCAACAAAAAAAAAAAGAACCAAGGCAAGAGAATCAACCGACCAAAAGAACCAAGTCAACCAAATCAAAAAGGACCGAATCAAAAGAACCCTATATTCGCAGCGGAAAGAACAAACCGAGTCCGAATGGATCTCGGCTCTGATACCAAGTCAAATTGAACGAAAGAATAAGAGATTGAGAATTTTCTGATGTTTTGATCTTCTCCAAAGATGGAGTACATATACAAAGTATACACATTCCTAATAGGAAACTAATTACACCGTGATATTCTCCCCCTTAACTACATGATATCCTCCTTAACTATACAATCCTAATTATACTACAATTCCTACAATTATGGAGAGTGACTCACGCCAACATAATACTATCTACTGCTCAGCAATCAAGATGACTCCATATGAAGCTTTATATGGTGTGCCCCCTCCTCGAATTCAAACCTATGTTCCTAGTTCTACATCAGTCCATCAGGTGGATATATATCACGCTAAAGAATAGGGATGACCTTTTGGCTTTACTGAAGACAAATTTGCAGCAAGTTCAGGGACGGATGAAAACTTATTATGATAAGCATCACTGAGGGAATTTGTTGTTGGTGACTTTATGTTTTTGAAGTTACAACCTTATAGACAGAGGTCTGTTCAGGTAAGAAAATCTTATAAATTGTCACCCAAGTACTTTGGGCCATTTCAAGTGATTGAGAGGACTGGAAAGGTTGCTTATAAGCTTCAGCTCCTAGCTACTGCTAAAGTGCATCCGGTTTTTAATGTATCCCTACTTAAGAAAAAGCTTGGAGAAAAAACTTCGACTCAAACAAGGAGAATTGGGTTCCTGCTAAGATTCTGGAGAGAGCTTTATTTAAAAATGGTAATTCACCTTAAGTGCGTTGGTTGGTTCAATGGAAAAATAGCTCGGAGGAGGATGCTACTTGGGAGAGCGCTGAGTCTTTTCAACTTCAATTTCCTAAGTTCGAGGGTTAGATCATGCAATGTTTGAATGGGGGATGGGATATTGGAGTACTGATCCAGTATTTATAATTTGGTTGTTGTTATCCTTTTGGAGTCCTTGTGTTGTTAGGAATCGAGGTGCTTGCTAGCTGTAACTTTGGATTCCTTATCTATAAGGATTGAAGAATTGGATGGTGTCCAATTCTTCCCCCTAGCCTGGTTTATTCACCTATATATGTACTAGTCGATTACCATATTAAATTATGATCTATAACAACTTTAGGGTGTTTCTAAATGTACCCAGCAAATTTTTTCCACCCTTACACCCGTCAAGTTTTCCTATAATACCATTTTCTTTAATTAAACCCAGCAAAATTTATACACTGACAAATACCAAACACCAAGCAGACTCACTCTTTCTCCAAGATAATCTGAAGTTTATCGCAAATTTAATCATGTTTTTGCTTTTATCAATTATCACAACATTCATTTGCAACATTAATTAGGAAATAATAAACCGTGATGACAATAATAATTAGTTACATTCTGCTCTCAAACCACCACCAATGAATTACGTTGAATAACATATATATAATACAATTACTGAATTAGAACTCAACAACACGAATGAAAAGTCTACCATACACTGTTCACTGATGTTATATTCGTGAGCCTTTACTCTGTTAGATCAGGTAAAGAAGAAAAAAAAAACACGAGACAGAAAACAAACCTAATGTAAGGAAAAAGTCGTGTACTTGATCAGTTGATCTAAAGCATCTCTGTCATTTGTGTTAAGAGAGAGTTGGGGCAGGGAACTGTGAAGATCTATGAAGAGACTCACATCAGTTTAAGCGTCCCTTTCTCCAATCCATTAATTAACTGATTGACAGCGTCGGGGAGTCTATCAGGTGTTTGGTATTCTTCGTCAAGGTTGTATGAGTTTTGCTGGGTTTAGAAGAGGGTGTTATAGTAAAATTTGCTGGGTGTAGTTAAAGATTCTATAAATTTACTGTGTGCTGGCTGTATTTAGATATTTGCTGGGTACATTTAGAAATACCCCAACTTTATGTTTCTTCTGCTATTTCCAAGCTTTCTTCTTGCGTTTCTAGGTTTAGACCCTTATTACTCTCAATCAAAGCCTACGGCGCGGATCGAGATCTCTCAGTACTTGTCTCCGGTAACGGCACGTCTCCGACAACGGAAAATCCTCCTCTGGGTACTATTCCCTGCTTCGCAGCAGTACTATGCTTGCTCCACCTCCATCAAGGTCGATGTCGTGACCCGGGAGAACGGATTTTGAAGCACAGCGCCACCGAGGCTCCGACAAGATCGAGAGCGTGTAGAAGGCTTAATTGGCTTGTGAGGACACGTGTCACCCAGTTAGTGGATATGGTCAGCCAGAGCTAACCATACCTGGTCAGCGAAGTATAATCCGGCATCCAAGTCAGCCTGATTACAAACATTGTGTGTTTCATGTGCGTGTTATTTTTCCATTTTTGATTATTAAAGACACCAGAACTTGCATTCACCATATATACAAAATTCTCTATTGTCGGATCAACAATTATTTACCAGGACATGTCTTTTTTTTTTTTTTTTTTTTTTAGAAGTGGTTCAGTATAAGGTTAGCACTGAAAAGCACTATTGCTCTGAGTACGTTATGTATGTTACTCATTGGATTCTCACTGGTATCACACTGTCATGGAATACCTGGGATGGAGTCAGTAGAGGTGAGGATGAAAAACAAAATTATAAAAATTTTGATGAAAATTTCAGTAGTTTTAAGGCAGGGTGGAGATTGAAGGTGATGCCCCCAATGTCCTAAATGCTTAAGCAACTTGCCATTGGTGCAGTTTTTGACTGCTTATGAGGGAGTTAGGTCGGAGTCTCTTGGAAACATTTCCATAAGTGATGCAATCGCCTTGGTCATTGTTTAGCACATGCAGTGAAGTCGATCCAGTCCATCTACTGTACATGGAGGTTCACCCTCCATGGATACATGATTTAATTGATGAAAACCAACAGTTATGTAATGGAGGTTCCTTCCCTTTGGGACTCTTATTGATGTGTTCATTCATTCATTGAGTTTGAAACTTTGAATCACATGGAGGAAAAAAAAAAAAAAAAAAACAACAACAACAACAACAATAACAACAAACAAACGAACAAACAAGAATTAAAATTCATACAATATTGACATTCGAATCGTCTACAATAAGGATTGTGATTTAAATTATTGTAGTACATAGATGTAAACTTTATGTTGTAGATATGGTCTAGGTGTAGTGTTCAATATGGAATCCCTAATGGGTGTGACTTAAGAATATTAATATTTATATAACGCTAGGACCCTATTTTCACAATCGACGCAAGCAATCAAAGTCTAACGCGATAGACAGGATAAGGAATCTCCTTAGCAGAAGATATAGTTTTCTAGATAAATGGATAGGCATGGTGATGGTTCAATTGTTGAAGGAGAAAGGTGGTCTTCTTCTTCTTCTGTGGGTTTAAAATCAGGATACCTAAAAAGTGTTGAAGTCGAAATCATCTGGAACCCGCAGTCGGTGCCTTTTTTCTTGAAGAGGGTTCTGATGGAGGATTTGGGTGCCCATCACCTCATAAATCACAAGTCATTATTGGAGAATGCAGTACATGCGGTGCTGTTGGACTCGGGTTTTGTCCGAATATACTCCAATTCGGTTCCCGGTGTTCACTTTACGTCCCGTTTTTATACTTTGCCTGAAATACTGCAAAATCTGGGAGGTAGTAGCAGCACCGGCAGCAGCTGTAGTAATACGATTATTGAAAGGATAGGGCTGAGGTTTCAGAGCTTAGGGCACTTCGTGAATGTTTATGGGTATTTAATCGGCGGCGATTCTGTATACCGGGTAAGCTTGGAGGCGCACAAGGTTGCATCCATTATTGAATTCGTTTGGGCAAGCAGAATAAACGTGAATGATATTGTCAAAGTTGGATTACTTGAGATGCAAGAAACCAAAATTTTTGATTTTTGGAAGACTATTAAAGATGGAATTGCATTGCCTTTGATTATTGATCTTTGCGCAAAGGCGGGGTTGCCGTCTCCGCCCTGCCTTATGAGTCTTCCTCCAGAGCTCAAGGCCAAGATTTTGAAGTCACTGTGTGGTGTTGATATTGCAAAAGTTGAATGTACCTGCAGGGAGCTGCGACAATTAGGCAATGACGATGAGTTGTGGTGGAACAAGTTAGCGTATGAGTTTCCGGGGTCGTGGAATGAGGATGATAATGATGATATGGTAGGGGGAACGAAAACGTGGAAGACGGTTTATGGTGATAAATGGAGGCAGCAAAAATATCCCTGGAATCCAAGGAATGAGAGGTCTTTCTCTCACGCCAATTGGCCAAATTCTGTGCAAGCACTGGAACTCCGTCCTCTTCCTCCTCATTTTTTTTCCTATCAATATACTGCTTCAAATTTCCAACAGAGATGACTTTCAGATTTCCAATATGGATGACTTTCTCAACCCATAAAAAGTGAAATATCCCTTTTGAGCTGAGCTCTTGTTCTTGCGTCCTCTTCTCTTCCGTTCGGGTAGTTTCTGGCTTTGTTCTTGTTATTAGTTGGTTGTTTTTTATGAGCTTATTAGTTTGTTGTTTTTTATGACCTGTTTCTCAGGGTTTTTCCCTCTTCTGTAGTAATCATTTAATTACCAAAGGGAAAAAATATATATAAAAAAATAATATTCTCAAGGAAAGCAGCAGTTGACGAATGCGAGTCTCTTTTTGCAGCTCATGGTCTGTTTTTTCCTCCTCTTATGAACATTTAGTACATACGTTCACTTGAGGTAGGGTTGTGGCGTCTTGGTTGTTCTGTTGTTGTGCATTTTTTTTTGGCATTAGCCACGTGAATTAGATGTAATAAGTCAAAAGCCTGAAGCCTGGACATTCATTGTGTTTAGAATTTGAGAATCATCTGTTTTATTTGGGATAGTTCCTCTTCTCCGTTTGGAGTAGTTGTCCACATTAACGTTCTCGACAGAACCGATGCTGCTATCATCTAACCCATCTAAAAGGGAGAAAATAAGGTATCTACAAACATAAACTGAAATTTGTAGAATTTATGAAGATCGAGAACTTATTCAGGAAGGGCAAAAAAGACTTGCGAAGTATGTATTCCTTCAACTCTGTATGAATACAAAAGAATACAACATTACTAATATGAAAAGAGATGAGTGTTAAGGACACCAGAACTTGCGCTTATTATCTATACCTCTATTTTCAGATCAACAAGAATATTTACCAGGCGACGTCTATCTGAAGTAATTTGACTCATTCACATCCAGAACATGAATGTTGGGAATCCATTATATGGATTCCAAATCAAACTGTTTAGTGTAAACACAAAGTATACTGTATAGCACACAGCATGCATCATTATTTGCTGTCATCATCGCCACCATACTGTGTAGAATTACCATTCCAGAACTTGTTTCTATCACTGAATCGTTCATCATCTTCATCATGTTTCAGTGTGTGAATATTACTTCCAAAAGGAGATGCTGGTGGCCGCCTGCGGCTCCCTTCAGTTCTACCACTTTCAGAAGTGCTTTGGGTTAAGTTATTTCGAACTGTAGGATTTGGGCCTAATAACACAGACAATATATATCAGTTTCAGCTACTGCAATGCCACCCCAAAAAAGAAAAAGAGAAAGGGCATAAACAGTGGAAAAGTCTAGACAGATTGATTAATGTTTACATCCAAAATACAAAATTTATTGAACTAGAAGAAAGACTAGTGACCTGGTCCATAAAGGCTGGCAGAGCCTCGTAAGTGTGTGTGTGTGTGTGTTATTATTATCTTTCCATATATTCACTAAATTGTGGAAACTTTTGAAGACACAACTGCTTTTTTTTTTTTTTTTTGGTGTCGCTCTATGCACCTAAACATCTGCACGCTCAAAAGTCATCAGATATAAACTCCCAAAGAACAAGTGAAAGACCTAACAGCAATGTAGAGACATTTTGGCTTCGCAGTAGGAGCAGAATACTCACTATATTGCCACATGCCATTTTGGGATTGCTCTTCTGAACTTGATGAGCTAGCACCACCACCTAAATAAGAGAAAGGATTTATGAAAGACAAAACTCTCTTCACAAACGAAAAGTAGCTCCCATTGCTTCCATTTGGGGTATCAACAATATTTCTTGAAACTGTTTGGTCTGTGAGTGAAGATCTCCCTCTGAGGTAACCAGTCCCTTGCTGATGTGGAACCACTATCAATGCTTGTCTATCATACAGGCCCAACTCAGATAATGGTTTACTTAGATCTGGATGGAAAATAATAAGAAATCTGTTATTCATAATAATTCCAGCATGTTTAACACAGTAGTTTTGTATCAACCATGAATTGAAATAGTATAAGCACTAAAAAGCACAAATGGTATGAATACGTTAATTTAAGTTGTCATTCATTTTTTTCCTCTTTCTTTTTTAATGTTTCCAAAAGAAATGGCAATGAGAATTTGAGAAGGACCGCAACTCAGCATATTACAGAGTTTTAAACAAGAGAAACAGCATGAACAAGAAATCTCTTCTAGCACTAACTAATTCAGTTCGAAGAGTCTATGGAACAATTGTCAATAGAGAAAGGTATAACAAAAGCAATTTTATTTTGACCATGCAAGAAAAATCAGTACAAACTACAAAGTATCAGACAACAAAAGAGATCCTATATTATAAAGAGAGAGGATCCAATATACTAGTTTGATTTGAATATACATGTATATATTCTTAGTGCTGTCCACCAAACACGAGAAGATCAACACTAGATTTGCGGGGCACTTGCTAGTACAAGAAAAACACCCATAGTCAAGGAGGCAAGAATAGAATTGAAGGATAACTCTAAAAGAAAGCAATACTCTACCCCAGAAACAAGCAAAGAAACCTCAGGAATTGCTGTAGACCACTCACTTTCAAAGTTTCAAATAAATAATGCAATAGTTATTTCTGAACACATGAAAAAGTAGGTAACACGTATCCAGCATGTCTCACCTTGCTCAGTGAATACCTTGCGAGGATAAGGGATGGCTAGGTCATAACTACCGATACCACTTCCTTGGTTTTCATCAATATACCCTTTGACAATTCTTAAAGTGCTTGTCAAAGAAAACATCTCTTGCAGGCTGGTACCATCGGGTAATCGGATATTCAAATAAGCATCACTTGATCTATTCACCCTTCTAGCATTTTCAACTGCATCAACCTTCTTAAGGTCTTCAGCTTCACCCTTTACAACTTGCACAGCTTCATTTTCTTCAATACTAAATGCTTGTGAACCTCCTCCCAAGATACCAGATTGATTAACAGTGAGCTCTCTGAGGTAGTGAGCATCACTTGTTCCATCAACCCTCTTATCATCTTCAGCTTCACTGTTTCCAATTTTCAAAGTTTCATTTTCTCCAACAATAGATGCTTGTGAACCTCCTACCAAGACAGATTGATTAACTGTGATCCCTCTGGGGCTTCCACCTTCAGTAATGGAAGAAATATGGTCACCTCCAGAAGTGCTCTCTTTTATAGCAACATCCTTTGATCCTTGGCCAGCTTCAGTGGAAGAGCTGCTGCTGGACTGTTTTTCCCCGACACACTTTAACTCATCACCATCAACTGGTTTCAAAGATGTCTTGTCTCTTAAATCCTTGGTTTTATCCTATTGGCGTCAAAAAAAAAAAAGCATCATGTAAAATGCTGGCTGTCACAATTACTACCTCAACATGTTTGTCCCACACTTAATGATATGCTAAATGCAAGCTATGAATATACCTCAAATTTGCAATCAGGACCTTTACTTTCGTTCATCATGTTAGGGGCGCCCTCCACAGCATCTTGTGATTGACCATTTTTGTCTGTTAAAGACAATGGAACAACCGTACTTGAGGAACTTCCTTGATCAGAGAGAACAGCTGTACTTGAGGAACTTCCATCAGTTGAGGCAGTAGTAGGAATCCCGGAAATAGATGGTTCAGATTTCTTTGAAGCAAGAGCTGCACTCATAACAGTTGCAGTTGTTTCCTACAGTGAATTATAGGACAGAATGGTCAATGTTTCTGTTCAAATTAAACTGATGGAGAGATAGTGCGCAATGAGAGAGATCTAGAACATATAGCCATGATAATTTTGTCAGATAAAATGGGCAGACAACTGTTTCCCAGCTAGTGCGGAATGAGCTGTGATTCTGAAAGGGAGGTAATGTTGATGTGTAAAAACTTAATGGTAAAAGTAACTAATTGGTTGTGCATATGTAGGTGGCAAACAGAAGATGGAAGAAAAGCGACAAGGGAATTACTTCATATGATTCTGTCGACCTTGATAAGTTTGAATTAGGAAGAAGATTATAAAATGTGACCCTGATAGGCCAAATCTCAGTTGGGAAGAGGTTAAAAGGTAGAAACTACAAGCAACGACATCTATACAAAACAAAATATAAACCACATTTAACTTTCACAACAAATAAATTGTAAGTCAAGGAACAAAGCCATTTGCAAAACAAGGGCATAGTAAAGGTCAAAATCCATATCATTTAGTCAACAGTCAAAGTTTCTCAAAGTGAATATGACGCTTAAATACAATGACGTATAAGACAAACCAACCCAGACCAGAATCTAAAGCCATCCAAGAAAATGCTAGAAATGTGAAAAATCCATTTTGAATAATACATCAGAATGTTCCATCAAGTAGATGCATACTACAGTAAGGCCAAAAGGGGTCAGAGAGACAGATACAGAGCAGAAAATGTAGTAAAGAAGACTTTTGTATAGATTACAAAAGGTCAAAATCAATATCATTTCGTTGACAATTAACGTTTCTCAAATTGAATTTGACGCTTAAATATGATGACCTATATAACCCTATAGCAAATAAATAAATAAATCCGTTTACCTGGATCTGTAGACTCAACCACACCTTCTCTAAACTGGACGCCAGAACTTCAGCACTGACAAAACCCTCTATAGATTGCAAAAAGAGAAAACAAAATTCTCAGTGTACTCTTATGTGCTGCTCTATGATTTTCATTAAAAAGGATTGACAGAACCATACCATTTTGCCAAAGTTGTACACCATTGAATCCAATCGCTGTTATACATGGTGCTGATTTCTGTGGGTCTGTATCAGGTTGATGCAAGGATAGCATTCACTTTTAAATAACTTAAATAGCTTAAATATAAAACATGTAATTAGGAAATTGTTGTTGTGCCGATGGTATGTGCAATATGTTACAGCTGAACAGACAATAACATAACCACCAAACTACCTAGTACCCACATCAAAATTACAAAGTAAAAAAAAGCAGTGCCTTTCATGGCTTTTTCTCATTCCTGCAAGTTTGCAGGTTCTGTGTTGGGACAATAGATAGACAATAAAAATAATAATAAGGGTAGATAGTTATATCCATTACATAAACATAGATCAGGTATATTTAGACGAAAGGAGGAAAATCACGCTGACGAACAACATTTGATCCGGCATTAAACTTTTAAGTTTTAACATTAAAGGTCATTAACAGCATCAATCACAGATAATATGCATATAGCAGTTATGAATTTAGTTGCCACAAAAAAAAAAAAAAAAAAAAAAAAAAAAAAAAAAAAAAAATCTTATCTATCAAACCATATGCTTTGAGATCAGTAAGCAATATAAAAAGATTTCACAAAATGAAGTTTTAATACACATGACTGAAATACATATCCTTTTACAACAAAATTTGGTGCATAGTTTTGACTGCGAAGTCTTCTCCCAACAAAATTTGCTTCTACCTTTCAAGATAAGGTCCCCAACTCTTGAAAAGTAGAAGCACTTGATACATTGGATTTTTTTGTTCGTCTAAAACTCCCCGTAAGAAGGGACAACATTACATATTGTATGCTTGGGATTACTAGGTCGGTCCATGATTAAACAAGGCAGAATACAGGTAATAAAAACAATTGCAAAAGGAAGCCAGAGTACATCAGCATGTAAGATATTTAACATTTTGTTAAGTATATGTTTTTAAGTTCAAAATTAGTATAATATACCTGATTGAATATGCAAAACGGGTATTTTAAGTAAGCTTTCCAACTTGAGCATGATCTTAAATACAAGCATTACGTGGTTAACTTCTTATATGGTACTCAGCGTGGTTGGCTATTTTGGGGACTGGAGTGGGAGGGCAGCTGGTTGATATTTCGGTGGGAAGAGTATGGGCCCTAAATGGGGATTCGCTGCAAGGTTTCCTTCCAATCACTGAATGAGGCACTGAGATACCCCATGTCTGTGCCGAAGGCTTGGGCTTGGGAGTAAATAAAAAATGCACAAAATAGAACCACTGATTACCCAATCCTCCTTAATAAATAAATAAACAAATAAAACTAAAACAAACACAAAAGAGAAAAAAAAAAAAAAAAAAAAAGGAGAAAAAAAATAATAAATAAAAAAAAGCTAGAGTCTAATGAAATCAGCTAAGTTAGTTTCTTTTAAGATTTTGAGATGATAATTATGACAAACTAATCTGCTGAAGATGTATTTATCCTCTAGTTGAGGTCAGATATTTCTTGTGAACAGCTAGGGAGCAATAACTTAGCAGGCTAACTTCTGAAGGAATATACATTGCCTTTTTGTAAAAGGATACATATTGCAGAAAAGTTTGCAGCATCAGTGCTTTCTTCAGGAATATGCAATAAGATGCAGTACTTTGATACGGAGACTGCAACCTAAATGTTTAACATTAACATAAGAAGAACAGAAATATAACCTTAATTAAATTAAGTGATATATAAAAGCGAGATAAAAGGGACCAAAAAAAAAACTTACATTTAGATCAGTCCATGTGGAGTTTTCCAAATGACTAGAGTCAGAATCTTGACCTGAAACAAGTGAACACATAACAAAGATTATAACCAAGATAATCATCATTCAAAACAATAATAGCTTGTGCCTTGCTATTTGAAATGCAGTTGATGGCAATAATATGTGTGGTTGAGTGTCAAAGTGATCACAACTGCCTATTAGAATTATGGGCTTGTTTGGATTTGCTTCTGTAGAAGTAGAAGTGCTTTCATTATATAGCAGTTTTGTTAGAAGCACATGGAGTATATTTCTATATAAACCTGAAATTTATTTTCTAAGCTTCTTTCAGGAAGCAAATGCCAAACGCTTCTTCAAAAACACCAAAAAGTCCTTCTATAGTTCAGAAAGAACTTTTAATCATTTTGATAAGTAACTGGAGTGTACTTAACATACTTGCTGTCCAAAACAATCATATCCAAAGGGCAAAGAAATTGGACAATGTTAGGGCAGGCAATTACTTTCACTCATGAAAGACTAATTTTTTGAAACAAAATATTAGGTACTTCTAGGTGATTTCACTTCACTAATGAAGGTCAAATTTTTCTTCATCGATAAATTTTTAACATACTTCTTGGATGATTACATCATATTAAGACCAAACATAAGTCATCAGCATATTACGTGCATATGATATGCAAACAAGGAACTATACACATATATTTTTAATCAATCCCCAATCACTTGATGAAAAGTAACTTTAGTTCTTTCTATACATAAGATTGGAATTGGTGACTTTCTTCCTCCCATAGTCTCGCAGACCTATTAAACTAATTCAATAAACCACAACCACATTCCACAAGTAACAGAAATAAAGAAAGACTCGTGTTCAACTAATGTATGCAAAATAAATCCAAATGAAGAAGCACTAACCTGAAATATACACGACAAAAAGTTTCCTCTGCTTCTTTGCTTCACTGATTGCTTCAGGTATAGAACCCTTGTATGCAAGAGAGCTCAGAGACTGTTCCATCTGTTTAGATAAAATTCTTCGACAACACCTGTAGATTCCACAAACATATTATTTTCATATGAAAGAAATACAAACAGCACTCAACTTCAATAGACATGACATCCAGTCACTACAGAAACATAAAGTCACATACTTATGATGGTTCAGAAACATGTAGGACTCTACTCAAATGCAACATAAGAAGATGAGTCAGATTGGAAAGGAGAAAAGGTTTGCCAGGGTTTGATGTTCAGACTAGTAATCACTAATGCTAGAAACTAACAAATCTTCAAACTGATTAGGAAAAACTTGACAGGAAATCAACTTATGAAAGCATAGCAATAGGATAACGTCATAAATATTCCATCCAGAAAAAGAACAAACACATATTATATATCAACTATTGGATTCCCGAGCTCATTCTGCCACTAGTTTATTCAAGTGCAAAGTAAACCCGGTGTCAAGGTAGACAAATTGAACACAGTCCACTCCTAACCTCTACTGCCAACCACCGAAGAATTAAGTATTCACATTTCACAGTGCTCAGTTATATCAAAAGACCTAACGACTCTCGACGCATCACATCTCAACTACTTGATAAATTCATTTGTTGCATATTTTGGGCAGAAAACCGCATAATTGAGGTAAACACAAATTAACACCCAGAGATCAAAGTTTGTTGACGTTTCCCTATCCAAGGTAATCATATGCTTAATAAGAACATATGGAAAATCATACTGAACCCAGATAGTTATCTAACAAAAGAATCCTAATTCCAACCCAATTGGAATCGGAAACGATAATTCCAATATATATATATCTGCGACTTGAGCTCATCAATTACCATCAGTAATGTTTTGAAGCAAATTTGGAGAAAGAAATTCAAGTTATCTTTCTAACCTATGATCAATCAAACTTGAAATTGCGGAAATTAATCTGGAAAACAAAAGATTAGTAGTTGAATTCGTTGCGGAGCGCAGTTTTGGTGGGAAAGAAGGTGATGACTTTTGTACCTTGAGTAAGAATTAGGTTTCCCGAGCCTCAAGCCTCAGAGACGGTTACTCAGAGATCAAGCTGATACACTGCTCCAATTCCTTCTTTGCTTCCTTTCTTTTAGTTTTGGCCCCATACCCAAAGGGCATTGTAAATATTCTTCTTCTTTTTTTCTTTTTTTTTGTTGCCGATCAGTGAATTCTACTCAAATTTTTACTTCAAAAATTAGACTACTGTTCAAAAATTACATGAATTTCATAAAATCGCAATCCTTCGTCTAATCTAACGGATAGAAGAGTGTCCACCTTAACTAATAAAAATTAGAGTTTTTTTTTTTTTTTTTTGGTACCAAATTAGCTTTGGCATCAGGCATTTCCTTTGTACGTTAACAAAGATCTAATATGGGTTCTCTACAATCCTATACGATCCAATTACTGTGTAAATTTTAATCTCTCTCAGTTTTTGAACTTTTTCCTTTGTTTCTCAAGATCAAAGGGGTACTTATTATGTTTGATCTGAGTTTTCATTGCTGCCGGATGGATGAATTCAATTTGGCCAATATCCTTCAATTGCAAAGGGATTTTGCCCATGACCTGTGCCTCTATTAAGTCTTTGATTTGTATCACACTTCATTTTGGAGATGATGGGTGCCTAATTAACCTTTTGTAATCATATATGCATATGGATTAATCATCTATGGGACGTCGGAGTGCTTGATAGTTTATCCAGCACTGTATGTGGAATTTCCTCAACTCGATCTATGTTTAATAATTGATATGCTTATGTATGACAATGTAACTTCACACTATGTTCACTTCTCTGTCTTACACGATAAGAAATACATAGGTTAATTGAAATTGACATATGCAGTGCTAGTCCTAAATATGTATGGTTTGTCACTTTTTTTAAAAAAAAACCCCACCCCTTTCCCACTCTTGATGGGGCTCGAACTCCTGACCTCTTATATATGAGACCAAAGCTTTACCACCCCACCAAACACACACTATATGTATGGTTTGTCACTTAATACATGCACTATTTTGAGACAGGTTAGCTAGTGGCTACACATAAGGTATTGACATTGATATTAATCCCCCAACACTTGATATACGGAAAAGGAGAAGAACACGACATTAATCTATAAATTGTTGAAGGAACAAAATTGCTCTCTATCTTTGTCTCTCTTTTTTCGTTCTTTCTAAGAATATTTTCCAAACCTCTGCACACAGTACTGATAGGAGCATAAAGTGCGACGATATTATTGAGTATATGCCCCATTTTAGACTTGTTTCTCCCTTAAGTTTCGTGTTTTGAGTCATCGAGTCAGTTTAAGAGTCTTGTACAGTGTTTGGCGTAAAATAGGCGCAAAATGCGAAATTTATGAAAAAAATCCTAACGGGATCAGGATTCCTTACCGTCGACGTTTTTGCGGTCTTTACATTAATTCCCTTTATTTTCTCTTAAAAAAATCTGATATTCTCCACCTTTTTGTAGGAAATTTAAGACGTTTGACCAAGCAATGAAGAAGGGAAATAAAGGAGAAAGACGTTTCAGCTGGAAAATAAATAAAGGAGAAAGACGTTTTCAGTTCGGGAATAAAGGAGAAAGACGTTTCAGCTGTTAAAAGACCCCATTATGAGAGGAGTTAAGGCCATAAAGGAGACGTTTTTAGTTGGAAAATTAAAGGAATTATGATGCAATCCCATCCGTCCAATGATGAAGGGTATGATCGACAAAAGCCAACCAATGCTCCCCTATAAATAGGCAACGTCCAGAACAGAATTTCCATCACTTCCCGGCCTATCACTTCCTGGCCAAAAACTATTCCAAGACTCTGCCCAATTCACTCCTTAAACTTCCATCACTCACAAGACCGTGACCACCATCCATCCATCATTCTACGAAGTTCTTAGGCGCTGAGTCAAGGACGCTCCACCACCATAGCAGAGACGAGTTCATCACCTTGTTGCCAAGCCGCTGAGGAAAGCTTCAAAGTGTAACTATGACTCTACTTACAATTTTTATTTCGGTTTTGTGTGTTTGGATTTGCGAGTTGTGTAATTGGAGACATGAAATTTTCAGAATATTTTTATTAATATTTTTGAGATTTTCAGTTTATTATTGAGTTAATTTCGAGAATTCTTTTATGATGCATGTTACAATCTTGTGCCCTTTTACGTGTTTAGGTAATTTTCAGAGTTAGGTTAATAAGTTTGCATGCTAGAATCACGCTGAGTATTCTTGTGTGTATGCTTAATTTGCCAAGGGTAATTGTTATTTGTTAAGGCGCTGAGTTAAACAAGTAGCAATTAGTTCTAAAAAGTGGTAAAAATCATGCTTTAATGATTAAACGATTCTGGAAATTACGTGTTAAATTCTATGTGTAATGGTTAATTTGCACGTGTGAGTTGATTCGAGGGTTAGATAATACTACTAGTTAAAAGAATTACGCTGAGTGTTTTCGAAAATTAGTAATACTACTAGTTAAGAGAATTACGCTGAGTGTTTTCGAAAATTAGTAGTATTAGGCTTGGTAAGGACTTTTCCGATCCAAGCCTACATTAGAACGAATCAGATAAATGGATTGATCCGCTGAGGCTTTTCATTTGAGCTCTTATCTATGCATTCAAGATGGGCACAGTTTTGTAGCATGTTGAAATGGATTTTCTGTTTTTACACTTAGTAATTTCCGAGTGGTATTGGTCTAGGTTAGGGAAGTCGATCATTGTATATAGGTTTATTTGTTTCGTTTTTTTATTTTAAGTAGATTAGGAACCAAATCTCAAAACCCCCATTTTATTCTTTTATTTGTTAATTGACCTTTTTGTGTAGGTGTACCCTACAATCCCCGGACTGAACGATCCCTGCTTATCCTATACTGACAACTACATTTTACAGGGTTAAATTGTGAGGCTATTTTAGCCGCATCAAGTACTCTCCAAATCACACTTGAGTTATGTGATTAAACCTTCCTGTCTCCTAGCTAGCATCCACACAATGAAAAAGAATCGGAAGATACTGGTTCCTTTTGAGAGGAAGAAATCAGCGCTCATTTGATAGGGTCACAAGAACCGATTCTTCCTCTGAAAATTTAGGATTAGCTGGAAGGATTGAACACCCTAAACCTAAATACCAATACATTAATATCTTCTTCTTTTTTGGTCAGAATAAATTAATATCTAGTATCTCATTTCTGCATGTATATTCAAATTTAATTTTTTTTTGTTTGATAATTAGTTGTTTAGTTTTTGTTTTTATTTGCGATTAATTTAGTGTAGTTCACAATTCACACTTCCCAACAAAATTTTACCTTTCGTTATGAATAACCCCCCTCTCGACTACAAGTCGAGCATTGCCAAGGCTTTGATGCATTGTGGATATTTTAATTTATTTTTTCATTTTTCATTGTATGCTTTTGAGTTTTCCTAACATTAATTACCTCGGTTGATAAATTTCTAGCATGATTTATCATACTTGATAATAATAGCGTCAATTACTTCGGTTAGATCCAACATCTAATCCCTAAGGTACGATAAATTTCTAACATAATTTCTCATATTTGAGAATGATACGTACTCTTCAATAATTATATATCAAATTCCTGGTTCATGTTTGCTTCAATCACATTGAAGACATTGCGTGAACATTCAAAAACAGCCGGTTGGATGGAATGAATGAAAGACTTCTTGTCATATATGTTAGAAGACAGTTATGTTCAATTGGAATTCCTGGTTCATGTTTGCATCAATCACATTGAAGACATTGCGTGAACATTCAAAAACAACTGGTTGGATGGAATGAATAAAAGACTGTCTGAAACAGGGTCATCTATGTTAGAAGACAGAGTAACGTTCAACTGGTTTACGCTTAGGATTGGTGACAGCAAATCGTTTGACCAAGAAGATGAGTAGATGACCAGCCAATGATTTAGGAAAGCCAGCTCAACTAGAATTAACACATTCAGTTGCCGTACTTTAATAAGATTCTTTGCACACACAGAAGCAGAACGACTTTGAATTATCCTTTCACACTTCAATACCTATCAAAAACCAGTGACTTTTCCTTTCACATTATTTAGCAACTAGGCATTGATCAAGTCCATATCACAAGCCATAAAATGAGAGGCAATGCTCCCTCTTATCCTGTAAGTTTATTCTCAATACTTGCGCAACACTATCAAGCATTACAACTTGAAATCATTCAAGTATTACTCTATTTCCTATGACCTGCATTCTCAGTCTACTGGTTACAATTCACCATGTATACTTATCAGATGCAATCATGCAATCTAAGATCATCGTTTTAGTGCTCTCAGCAGGAATGCATCCGTAACTAGTCAATTCCATAACTCAACCACAAGAAACCATACTAATTAATCAAATTTCAAGACCAGAGAAAACTAAAATGTAAAGTTCCGAATCAAATTTCATGGTCAGATAGGAATCCAGTTGTCGCCCTCTTTTCAATTGCATCTGGAATTCCAGCTGAATGACTGGTCAGCAGATTAAGCATCACAAAGTCATTTCATCCAAACTCGGGCATTGTTAAGCATCACAAACTGTCAGCATGGTCAGTCCATCCAACCTTTCTATCTATCCATACCATGGATCAACACAATCAGTCAGTCAGGTACAGTTAAAAAGCAACACAGAACCAGAACTATCATAATAGGATCAGGATCATAATTGTCAGCATCGCAAAAACACACAACCAAGTTAGGTTAGTTACCTCAGCAAATGCAGAGGACAGCAAGTACTTGGTGAAGCTCCAAAGGAGGCTCTTCACCTCACCACTGCATACAAACCAACAGCTAAGGTTGGAATTCATAGGCATCGAAACATTTTCCAGAAAATAAAACGAATGGTACGCTTATTCATTAATCGAATCATAAACAATGCTGTAGCTTGAGAACAATTAAGACAAAGAGTGACACAGCCATCTGTTTGATCTCAAACCTGAAATAATCTTCTCCATCTTCCTCAAAGTAGATCTATCATCAACAGGTTCTCGGAGCCAATCTCCAGCTAACGAATTGCAGGAACAATTCTGTTCCTGATAACGAAGCCATTCTGGAATATATAAACCATACAGCACAAGCTGCATAGGAAGGTCCACCCACCCACACCTATTGATGTTTCATCTCCACCCGAGAATGTTGGTCCATTTTAAAATTTTGCTTAGGCATTAAAGCATAAAATCCTAATCTATTTCAAGCTAGCTGCACAATCTAACTGTGCACGCCACAGCCTGTGCCCAGTATTTCAGCCTCGCCTTCACATCCTCTGGATGGTCACCTGGACAAGCAAACATTCACCACAGGTCAGATATTTGAACACCTCAATCTATCGAAATTAATAAAAACCGAATCAAACTACTATGATTAAGACATGCAACAAAAGACAGAAGAAAAATCTGTAACATTGAGGAACAAAATGGAGAGAAAACCCAGATCACTAACCAGGACTGGAGATCTTCCAATTGGCAATCGGACTGGACACAGAAGAGCAGGAATCCAGTGCAGCAGGAGAGCTCTCCGGCGACTTGTCCATGAACTTCTGGCTCATAGAGTAACAAAGCTCAAGAGCAGGCAAGGTGTTACAGAGCTCGGGAATTTCTTCGTAGCTGAACCCAAATCCCAGATCCAAGCACCCTTTGAGCTCATCGAGATCCTCATCCGTCAAGCTCTTGGTCCTCGACAGATCGTCCTCATCGGCCGAATCAACATACCCTTCAAGCAAAACCTGGTTCTTCTTCTTCTTCTTCCTGCTGCCGCTCGACGACGAGCTCCTTAGCTTGGGCAATTCTCCTTCTTCCCGCTCCACTTGTCGGTTGAACGCAGAAGAAGAAAAGATTGATTCCAATGACTCATTTGCTTCCTCTTCATTTGGGTTTTCTTGGATCGAAGAAGAAACCCAAGATTCGGTGTAGGCTGCCATCTCTCTCTCTCTCTCTAAGCTTTTGTTTCTCTCTCTAGAACTTTCCCGTGAAGGTGCATTGTGAGAGAGCATGCAACTCTGCTTTTAAAGCTGTAGTCTGCAGATCGAAACAAAACCTAATCATTTTCCTCTTCTTATTTTCTCTTTTATTTTATTTTTCTATATCATCATCATGTATGGGTGCATGCATGCTTACATACATACATACATGACATGATACATGACTCCATGGTTGTGTGAGTTGGACAGGACAGCTGTGCTATACTGACAAGACAGACATTGGTAGTGGACACGTGGTGGTCGTCTAAACACAAAATGTGGGATAAGACAAGAGGGGGCCCACATTGATTGCTGCCCATGTTGCGGATGTTTTCTTTTACGAGTAATAAACCGGATTTGTGGTCGAACCAAAGCCTCTGAATTTTTGTTTGGTTGTTCATGCCTGGGTAGACGCCAAGGAAAACCTTATCGACCAAGGAGTACACTTTTGTTGTTGTTTTTTTTTTTTTTTTTTTTTTTTGCTGTTTTCGTCGGATAATGTCGGTAATTTCTTTTTTACATGTTTGGTAAAAAAGAGTTAGAGTAGATGACGGCAAACCTTGGTTCCAAGCTTGTTTTGGTGTTGTGGTGACCTAGTTTCGTTTAATAGTTTTTATTCGGTGACTCGCCATGCCTTGTTTGTTGTTAAGGAGTGATCGTATAGTGGTCGCGTTCTATTCCGGTTCTGATTAGGTTGACAGTGATCTTATATATATTTGCAAGTTACTGAAATTTCAATAACTCCATCCTACTTTTTGGGTTTGTATGATAGGGTTTTTTAACTCGCAGCACACATAGTGTCCAACAGCTATAAACGTGGCTCGTGCGTGACCTACCATCGTATCGATATTGTCCTAACTCAACCACTCGTTAGATGTTGAGTTTTAATTATAAAACACTTCGGTACAATTGAGTATGACTTAAGAGTTATATTATTTTTATAAAACTTTTCTATGTGAGATCTTTCTTCTCACTTGTAACCTAGCTCCAGGTGTTAACCACCTGTTGTGTGTTAGATTTTAATCACAAAATGTCTCGGTATTATTGAGTGAGATGATAAGTTATATATTCTTTTATCACTTTTCTAATGTGAAATCTTTCATCTCCAGCACATAATTCTCTAAATACTTAAAAATGTGTTGGTTCAACTAAAAGCCATATCTCCGACTCAATATTTGAAGAAGGTGGGGGACATGTGGTGGAAGCAACTCTTGTTGGTTGATTGCTTCATGGTTCAACCACTAATAATCGTGGTGCACGTTTGCACATAACACAACATCACATGGCTTTTCAGGCTCACCTTGATGTTAGAGGTTGAGTTTTAGCATAAAAGGAAAATTATGTGTTTTTTTTTATAACAAAAATAACAGTCTTTGTTGATAAATAATATGAACAATATATACCACCATTGTAAGATGAATAAAGTAGAGACCATCAAAAGCGCTGAAAACATCTATTGCAATCTAGAGAGCTCGATAGGTGAAAATTTAAGGTTAGAGTTCAGGATAGCAAGTTCAAAAGGATTTCAAGCATAAGTTGCTCAAAAAATTGAAATCATGTTAATACTTTACAATATTCGACTATTGTCAGCCGAATTCTAAAATTGAACTTAGCATGAACATAGTCAAGTTGGCTCCTAATGATGTGCAAGTTGCATGAGCTTTGTTTGTTGATTAACCAAAAATGAAATTCACATGAGGTAAAACCAAACTCGAACTATATCTAACCAATTTATAATTTTATCCCTCTAACTATATATTTTTGACAGAGGACATCTGCTTTGTTTTTTGGCAAGAGAATGGAAAAGGCTTAGATTATTGAATTATCTGTTATACATAGTTTCTATAAATGCGGACATGTGCTAAATGCGTAGAAAGGTTAAAATGTAATTTTCGTGTTTTTTGAAAATAGGCAATATTATTCTCAAAAAAATAAAAATAAAAAGGCAATAAATTATTAGACCGATTTTAAATGAATGCTTATTTGGTGCTTGTGTTTTATCTATTTAATGTATATATGCAAATCTGTATATGTATAATTATTATTTAAAAAATGGACAAAATATTGTTTGCTCCCTATACTTATAGGAAGTCGACGTTTCAGTCCCTCGCTTTTCAATTTCACCTAAAAATTCCCTAAACTCTCCAATTTTACCCAATTGGTCATTGCTGTCAATTATCCGTTAAAATCTCATGAGTTAAATTGCTGAGGTGGCATTCCTTACACGCCGAAATGTCTATTATACCTTTACGAACTCTTTTTTATTTAAATAATTTTTTTTTCACTCTTTTTTTTTTTCCTCCCCTTTTTACCTTCATCTTCCATCTCTCTCCTCCTCTGTTTATCTCCATCTTCTTCTTCCAAAAACAAACCCAGCCTTGGAACCACATGAACTCTACTCCCATACTGCTTCACAACACCACGACCTTCCATAATTGTCAGTGGCGTAATGACACAAGCCAAATTGGGTGTGACGGCGGCGCTAGGGTAAGAGTTGTCGTGGTCTACCGGCGAGAAAACCTGGGAGAAGACGTCAAGGCGGTCAAGTCTCCCGGCCTATATGAAGTCGATCTGATCTGGGTTCTAGGTCGGCGTTGGGGAACATGTTGAAGTCGAAGGTGGGTGTTTGAGTTTTCATTGGTAAAGTTTGGTTCTTTTTCATTTTTGTGGGTGTTCTAGAAATGGGTTTTTCTCATTTCTTTGTTTTCAGATCTGGGTTTTACAGTCTTTCTTGGTGTTTGGTAAATTTTGGGGCTTTGGGTTCTGGGGTTTATATTTTCGGTCGTCGCTGCATTTGAGGTGCTCTGTGATTGTTGGAGGTATGGATAAGCTGAAGCAAGCTCAGAGCCTCAGAGCTTGATGAGTAGGCCCATGTGGTGATTGCAACGCCCGGTATGGTGAGGGATTTGCTTCAGGAGGACCCGGATTTTCCATCTAGGACATCACTACACAAAGCTCACTAGTTTCAACAAGGGCTGACTATTAAGAAGGTAAAGATTTCGTATCCGGTTTTATGGGATCTTCATTCTTGTCCTACTTTCCTCAATCTTTTGGGCAAAATCTAATCTTAAGTTGTTCTCAACTAACTAATCATCTCAGTTATTGTCCCACCCATCTTTGTTCAAAGACCTTGCAGTAAGACCATTAGCAGAGATGCTTCCCACCAGATGCCCTCCGGGTGACTTCCCTGCATTATCTCCATCACAATTGTCAACCCAACCCTGATCCCAACCTTTAGCCATAACAACATCAGTTGCTGAAGCCGATTCCGCAATGCCATTTCAAGTTCCTGATATGGAACTCCACCTCTAGTGCGCTGTTTCCTCATCCTAACCAGGCAGCAAACCCACATCCCTCCAAAAATTAGCACTGTAACAATCAAGAAGTAGGCACCGTTCTGTACATTGTGAGTTTTGCATAGAGGGATTGTAGTTTTTGAAGTTCAGTTTATGCATTGAACTTTCAGCTTCTTTAATTAGTAAAATGGGATATGTATTGAGGGGAAGAAATCTGCTGTCCCTAATACCCTGTGCCAAATCTGTTCCCATGCATTCATTGGTCCATAAAGATTAAGAAAATATTTTCTTAATCTTTTGTTCCATATTTTATTCTTTGTGGACCAATAAATGCATGGGGACTGGTTTGGCACAGTATTTTTGGGGACAGCAGATTTCATCCCATGTATTGAGTATGATTTGAAGCTAATAATGGTAATGAGTTTTAAAGTGAGGGTAAAAAGAGGAGGAAAGAGAGTTGAAGAAGAAGAGGTAAAAAGAAGAAAAAAAAGAAATAAAAGAGAAAAAATAAATAAATAAAAAAGAGTTCGTAAGGGTATAATAGACATTTCGGCATGTAAGGAATGTCACGTCAGCAATTTAACTGAGATTTTGACGGATAATTGACGGTAAGGACCAATTGGGTGAAATTGAAAAGTTTAGGAAGTTTTTAGGTGACATTGAAAAGTGAGGGACTAAAACGTCAACTCTCTATAAATAGTATTTTGTCCTTAAAAAAGATAATGATTAGTCATTCTCAAGCTTGGTAGCTTAGGCCATCTATGTTTTATTTGATGTAAGACAACATTGTACGTGCCTTATTGCCATAGATAAGTAATAAAATTATCTATTTCTCAAAAAAAAAAAAAAAAAAACTCGAAATCACTAACATATTAAAGACAATTTTTTTTTTTTTCTGGAAATAATCTTGAGTTGGTATGTCACTGACATTTTGACATCCAAAATATAGCTCTACTCTTGCACTCTTGAGCTTTAGAATCAAGATATTTTCCGAATTAAAAAATGAAAAATACCAAACAAATAAAAATAATTACACCGATCCGGTATCTGGGGAATAATGCGTTTGGAGCCATCTTCAACTTGTATTTGGCTTGTATGAGTCATGAGTCTTAAATC
This sequence comes from Rosa rugosa, assembly GCF_958449725.1. NCBI lineage: Eukaryota > Viridiplantae > Streptophyta > Magnoliopsida > Rosales > Rosaceae > Rosa > Rosa rugosa. The sequence continues at coordinate 32,446,905 of NC_084824.1, forward strand.
TTTTAGTTCACCCTATAATAATAGCTATTATTCAACTGTTGATTTAGATATTCTCTGTCAGCCAAATCAATCATTGTTGATTGTCCTCTATTTTTATCCATCCCACTTGGCACAAAATCTTGCAATTCCAACTTCCCAGCTCAGCTTTATTGTTGATTTGGTGAGCCAGCTTAAAACAAGAGATTTTTCAATCCAATAATTTGTTTTGTTGATAGTAAACTAATGATACCACACTTTTCTTTATCACTTTTTAATGGGAACTTTTCTTGATGCCAATCAATTTTATTCTACAGAAGATGATCCGGCCAAATAATGTTTTTTGTCTTGAAAGATAACACTAGTCGAGTTGTCACTAGTACAGTTTACGACGATTATTGTTGCGTTTAGTGGAGACGTTGTATATTGTCAAGCATTTTTTGCAGTGCTCATTGCATTCTCATAATTTTATTCCTTCACGGTTAAGTCGATCACAAATCCATTTACCTTTTAACCAGATCTTATCTATCACAGTGCGCAATCCGTTTGTCATGATGTCTTCTCAAATGATTGTGTTTTCTATTTTTTTTTTTGTTTAGATTTCGATTTTCACCCTAATTGGAATGGTTTGCCACATGTTCAAATACCAGGAGTTCTATTGCCACATGTATGAATTAAGTCGATCACAAATCCATTTACCTTCTAACCAGATCTTATCTATCACAATGCGTGATCCGTTTGTCATGATATCTTCTCAAATTATTGTGTTTTCTATTTTTTTTGTTTGTTTGTTTAGATTTCGATTTTCACCCTAATTGGAATGGTTTGCCTCATGTTCAAATACCGGTAGTTCTATTGGCAATCTGGCAATCCAATTTTCAGGTTTGGGGCACTAGTGAATTAGTGGCTTTTAGTTTTTTTTTTTTTGTGGGAGGCTTAATGATGGCTATATGAACTTTGCTTGGTGAATTGACAAGTAGGGATGACAAAAATTCCTTTTGAGTTTTGACCTTAATGGCGATAAATTTGGACGGAGGCATGAATTTTCAATATTTGGTTTCTTAAACCAGGGATGAAGAGTGGATGATAATAATTATAAGGATTAAATACTTGTTACTCCTCAAACTTTTCCCTGAAAAACAGTTTAGACCCTCGCCTTTTAAATTAAACAAGATAGTCCTTATTCTCTCTAATTCTCATACAACATGTCCAAAATGACTATTATACCCCCTAACTTCCCCTTTTTTATTATTATTTTTCTCTCTTTTATTTTTATTTTTTCTGGTTCTCTCTCTCTCCTCTCCTCTCTTCTTCTTCCTCTTCTCTTTCCGCAGTGACAGCCATTCATGGATCCATACTACCCATTCACAATGCCTATCTCTCACCTGAGCTTATTCCTCTCCCAAAGCCTCCAATTATCCACCCAAAACGACGCCACACTCCTCTTCCACCTCGACATCGGACCCATCCCCTTCCTCAGTGTCGCCCAACCCCACCGCTACGCCTTCCTCACCGCCAAACCCCCACCCAATTAGGTCGCGGGGCTCGGATTTTGATCGGTCCAAGGCTCTTTTGCTCCGGCTTCCAATTACGTGGCGTGGTACCAGATCGGAAGCTCTGGGGCTCACTTCCGAGGATACAGTTCACCGAAGTGGTTGTTGGGTCCACCGTCGGATCTTCTCCCCAACTGGGTTTTGCTAGAAACTGAACCAGAAGAGCTTGAATTGGAGCTGGAAGTTGTGGCACCATCTCCATTATTGTTAACATCATTCTTGGGTGGATTTCTCAGTTTGGAGCATTTTAATTTAACTCAAGAAACTCACTGAGACTTGATTCAGGTCTAGCAGTCTTTGGTTGAATGCTCGCTCGTTGCTAGTCCAAGAATGTGAGTGGCCTAAAGTAAACAAGAGCAAAGAGTCGAAGCCAAAGAGAGATGGGAAAATACAGAGAGTAGTGTGGAAGACAAAAATCGATCTCAGACAGAGAGAGAGAAAAAAAAGTGAGGGATATAATAGTCATTTTAGACCTGTTGTGTGAGAATTTTACTATCTTGTTTAATTTAAAAGGCGATGGACTAAACTTAGGGGTGGGCACGGGCCGGGACAGGCCGGTTATTGAGTGATACCGAGCCCGGTACCGAAAATATGATTCGGGACCGGCCGGGACGGGACTTGGTTTTTTCAAAGTTGGTACCGAAGGTACAGAAACCGATCGGGATCGGGTCGGGCCCGGGCCAATTTCGGGATCCCAGACCTTTTTTTTTTCCCCTATGTGAACACTCACAAGTACTTAACACTTACCCAAATTCTCCATATTTCAATCATTACAGGATGCATATGTCCTCCTAGAACTACAACTTATAAGTCTACACATTCAATTTTGCCTTGAAACAAATCAAACAATGTAAAATGACAAGAAGAAATGATCTAATGTAGATGGACAATATGTACAAACTGCAAACAACCAACTCAAAAACTGGAAGTCTGGAATACAGGAATTTAATAATGCAGTATTGCAGATTATGCAGTAATGCAGTAATGCAGAAGTAATGCAGGACTGCAGTGTTGCAGATTATGCAGTAATGCAATATAACAACCAAGTCAAAAACTGGAATAAAGGAATGCAGTAATGCAGATTATGTACCAATGCAGTATAACAACCAAGTCAAAAATTAAAGATTTAATTTAATTAATTTAAACGAGACGGGATGGGACGGGAATACCCGGTATCGATTGGGCTAGTACCGGTACTGGGCCCGTTTCCACGGGACGGGATGGGCCCAAACAGTAAATTTCAGATTTTGATCCCGGCCTGTACTGACGAATTTCGGGATGGGACCGGGACTTTGGTTTTGGGTGCCCAGCCCTGACTAAACTGTTTTTCAGGGAAAAGTTTGAGTAGTAACAAGTATTTAATCCTAATTATAATAATTTTTATTTTTAATAATAATAAAAATTATAGGTTATGGTTTCTTTATTTCTTTTAAAAAAAATAATTGTATGCATGAACAATCGAAGCTACCAGTGATTTTGGGGGTAGAGAGTTGACGAGCATGATAGATATTTGAGACTTCCTACTCATGTAAGTCGTTTTAAGGTGGCGCATTTTGATTATTTGAATGAGAAGCTCTCAAAGAAAGTGGTCAGTTGGAGATCTAAACTGTTAAGTTGTGCCGGCAAGGAGTTTCTTATTAAAGTTGTTCCGCATGTTGTACCTATGTATGTTATGAATTGTTAATTGCTTCCAGATACTCTTTTTGATGACTTGCAATAGCTCTGTGCTAACTTTTGGTGGGGTACACTAAGGTCAAGAATAAAATTCACTGGCATTTTTGGGAGTGATTGTGTATTCCAAAAAGTGAGGGAGGTATAGGTTTTAAAGATTTGAAAATTTTTAATCTAGCTATGTTGGCTAAGCAAGCTTGGCGGCTGCTAAGGAAGTCTGAGTCACTTATTGACAATTATATAAGGCATTGTACGTCCCTAATTGTTCTTTCTGGAATGCGGAGTTTAGTGATGCTAAAACACCCCTAAGTTTGGTAATAATTTTGAATTTACATCCCAAACTTGCAATTGCTGATTTTTTTTTTTTTTGGTAAGCAAAAGTTTGGAGAGAAGAAAGCTATCCTACACCTTCGCACCTGGGTAGACCTACAACCTTGACCTTGAAGGACTGACAATTAGGGAAGGAAAGTTTTCCAAGTGCTCCAAGGGAAGACCATTGGGGAAGCCTCCTAAATCGACAAAACTTGCCGCTGAAGATGTATAGAGGCTGATTTACACAGTCAAACCTCCTAGCCCTAGCTTGAAGGGCAAGGAAAATATGTAGTCTCTTTCGTGGTGCTATGGCTATATATTGTGTCTTAGAAATCTCCGTAGTTATAGGCTTGCTTCAATAAGTGAGCGTTGAGTTTGAATATAAGTGGTCTATCCCTATGTATCACAATAGTTTCTTCCACTACAACTTCTTGATATGTCTAGTTACAACTTCTTGATCTGTCTAGTTCGAAGGGAGCAGAATGATATGTAATAACCGTTTTGACTTGCGTTATAATGAAATCCACATTTTCTCAAAAAAAAAAAAAAAAAATGCATGCCATGTGCCTCACATTTGGATGAAAAAAGTTACAATTAACAAGGAGATGCAAATTGACAATTTTTGTCAAATTTAAGAGATAAATTTTCACAATTATAAATTTAGAGTGTAAATTGATAATTATAGCCAAATTTAGGAGGATTTTGGCAGGGGTGATTCTAGTTGGACCTCCAAATTTAATATTTGGACCTCACCTACTTATTAAACCTCCAATTCATTTTTTGTGAATACTTAAAATGCTAAGTACACCTCCTTAATTTTACCAAAACACACTTGGAACAATTAAATATGTATCTTCAACAATTTTTAATTTTTTTTTATCTCTATCAATTCAACCACGAAGAATTTTGTGAATAAGTTGCCTACATTTTTGGAGTATTTTAGCGGAACCTGAAAGTGATTCTTAGAGGAGCCGAACAAGTAAACAATTTTAAAGATCTTTTTGCTAATCCAGATCATAGTTTTTGTTTTGTTTGTTTTGCAATATGAATGGTTCTAGAAAAGACTTTGGTTCTCAAATAAAGAATATAATATAATATATATATATATACAGAACCTATCCAGAGCGAGGCCTCGCTATGAAATTAAAGTGCAAGGTTAGAGTTTAGGGTCACTTTTCGGTCTCATATCCACATCTCAACTATTCAGTTTTTAGGTACTAATGTATATATTATTTTTGCAAAAGTTCAGCCAAATTGATGATCTTTAAGATATCTAACTCGCTTAAACCAATGGACGAACTGAATTTGTCCAACCTGAACCGTACTAACTTTAAGGCAGTTATCAATGCCTTAACAACCATCAATTTAGAGATCCAACTAGAACCACTCTTTTGGCAGCTAAGCTAGAGAAAAAAAACACTAACAAATAAGCAAAACTCTGATCAATCTCTGCCTAGCTGTTGGTTTGCCAAGTATGAACATCATTTCAACCTCTTGACTTTAAAAAAAAAAAAAAAAAAAAAAAAAAAAAAAAATCAAGGGGAACGAGTTGGCCAATCACCTACACAGTTTCGATTCGTATGGTCGATTGCTCCGCCATATATCTATATGCCTGATCCAGGTTGAAGAAGAGCAAAATGCGTGCACGTATAAGTATAAAATAGCTTCGTATATTTCCAAAATCTAATCTCTCATCTCTCTGGCTTAGCTTCTTATCCGATTAAGGATAGATCCAAAGCCAGCGGCAGCAGCCAGAGCTTATCACTTATCAGATCACCACAGCCTTTCGGCTTATTTAATTGGGTCCCACCACCACACGGGAGAACCATGCCATGCTCATAAGACGTCCCATACATACATACATACATCGCATCTGCGTGTTTCAGGACCTGCCACTCGGGGTGGTGAATAAGACAAAGAACCGGCCAACAACCCACGTGGCCCGTCGCCATCCGCCTCCCCATTATTTCCCGCCAAACACGTTCTCTCAACCCCCAACCCAATAAATACATGCGCGTCTCGCGTGTACTCGCACCACACGATTCTTATGCTGTTAAGTCAATTCTGACCAATGCTTGCAAGCCACGTACCAAAACCGAACATCGCAACCAATGATGTTGCTGTTGGGCGGGTTTTTGATGTGCACCTCAGATGTAGGGAGACGAGTGATCCAGAGAGTTCTTTTGGACTATCTACCCCCACCAATCATGCAAACTAATTCATTTTTTCCATTTATATCCCTTTTGTTTTCTAAAGTAATTTACCTGTTTCTCTTCTTTAATCTTTTTTATTAATCCCACTCAATCATTGGTTTGATTAAGGGCAAAAAACGATAAAGAAAACCAATCATTGCTTGCTTGCTTCGTGCTTCCTTCTTTTTTGGGTCTCAATCTAGGATTTGGCTTCTCTGCTATAACTATAATTTGCTAGAAAAAAAAGTGCATCATCTGACCCTTAAAACTTCTTGATGTTTCTTGATGTGGCATCATCTGGCCCTTAAAACTATATCTGACGGCTATGATGAAATCCAAGCAAATTATAGCAAAGTAAATTATAGCAGAGAAGCCAAGTCCTTTCATCTAATGGAGGCTACAAGCGAAAATTCTGGAAGAGGAATGGTAGGCGCAGACACATGAATTTTTTTCGAAGCAATGTCGTATATGTTTGTTACACTTTCAGGAGAATATCACAATGGTTAATCAACTTTTACCTATTCGACACTTTGGTCACTCAACTTTCACTTTAATTAATTCTTTAATTTTTTTCATTAAAAAAAAAATATTTGTCACAATATTAATGATATTTTCGTCCAACCAATTGTGAAAAATTGAGAAATATGTATTAGAATGATTGGGAGAAGTGATTAAAGTGAGATAAAATGCCCCTTGAGTGAGTAAAGTAATTGACAGTGTAATAATTGAGTGACCAAAGTGATATATTTGAAACTTGAGTGACCAAAGTGTCGAATGAGTCATAGTTAAGTGACCATTTGTAGAATTCTTCCTACACTTTCTAATATAGTGTTTTATTTGCATTTCGGTCATTTTTTATTAAAAATATATATATATATATCAAAGACGTGTTACATGTCTGAATTTCATCAATGAATGTCGTACATGTGATTTACATTTCCTAATTTAATTGGTAATTTGATTGTTAAAGTCTTAAAGAAATGAACCGTGTGAAAGATGTGGCCATTTGAAATTTCAGCCAAAAGGGAAGTTTGGTCCACACTTAAAATGAACGTACAAAAGAAAAGTCTCTTTTCTCACATCAATCACACGTTTTATTGGTTTTTTGCCGGTGTGAATTGCCAACTAGTTCACATCTCCGACCATATTATTGACCAAACCTAAAGTCTTCGGACCAACTTACTCACCAGTCGGTCCCCAAACCAACTCCATATGGCATAAGGGATAATAATACTTAGTGATCTTCACGCAATGCAAATATTGGGAAGAATGGACCGACATATATTAGATCGACTGAAGCAAGATACAAATTGGCTGAGACGACACCTAACAAGCTTATAGAATATAAACAAGATGGTACATTCCTAAGACTCACTTGCCTGCTCAAGAAGACTCTCCGAGTTAGAATCACTGCCCCAAGCCCTTTTCTTCCAAATCCTCTCAACTTCCTCAAATGTCAACCCTTTTGTCTCCGGCAGTAACACAAGCACAAATATAAATGCGATAACAGCCACAACCGCAAGGATCAGGAAGGTTGCACCGGTTCCTGCGGCTTCAGCTATAGACAGGAAACTCTGGGCCACGATGAAATTTGACACCCAATTCACAGTAGCCGACATGCCCCCACATATACCTCTGTACGCTTCAGGATATATCTCAGAGTTCACTGTCCATGGCACAGGTCCCATCCCTGGTGCAAAGAAAGCAATGTACAGGGCTAAACCTAAAACAGCAATCCACCCATAGATTCCACTTGAAGAATCAGATGATTCAAAGAAAAATGCAGCCGAGAGGATGACAAGTGATATAATAACACCGAATAGGCTCGATAGGACCAGCTTCCTTCTCCCACACTTGTCAATGAGGTAAATACCAAGAACCGTCCCAGCGGCATTCATGGCAGCTACAATAAGGGACAGCAAGATAGCTAACTGGTTGGATTGGAAGCCAGCCATCTGGACAATCGTTGGGCTGTAGTACATGACCGTATTGATACCAGTGAATTGCTGGAATGCCTGAACGAACATAAATATTTTAATGTTAGAACATCCACGTGTTTGTGATTAAAATTATAGTTTTGATTTTTGTTATATCAATTGACATTATGAAACTCAGCCAAAAGAAGGAATTGAATTTCTTAAACTAGAACTAGTATAAGAATGTGTGCAGTTTTTTAAGGACCATCAAACAAGATGTCATCCAAGCTCACATCAGGCATAATGGAAGCAAAACTCAGATTGTCGTACAGCTTCCAGGATTTAAGACGAGAAATATTTTGGTTTAAATGAGGCAAGGATCTCAGATAATTACCTGGGCAACCTGTCTCAGTAAAAGCTGTTGCAGGCAACTGGAACAAAAACTAATATACAATGCATAAAAGTACCAACCCCTGAGTCACTTGGGTCAGGGTTTCCCAGTATTAATCTTCTGTAACAAGCTCAGCTTGTTATAAATCATGTTAGGTTTCTAAGCAATTAATCTTTTTTAGCAAAATCAACTTGCTGAAACAAGTATAACTGAGTGTAGAAATATTCATTCACTAACCTCTCGTCCTTCTAAACACTAAAATGTACCTTATATTTTTCAGAAATAACCTTCCAATTAAATTATAGACTTCTTCGGAAGTTCCCCCTCACGGACATATTATCAGAACTCAAACCAGGAAAGAAAAAAAAAAAAAAAACTTATACAGAAATATGCCGACTTGAATTAGATGTAGTGAAATTTCCATCCCATGATATTTTCTTCTCTAATTAATTGGAGTTATAGGGTGTAGGGTTACAGTTAGAGTATTCCAAGTAAACACTTAATCGTACCTGAAGTCCTGCACCAACAATAAAGGCAAGTCTGATTTCTTTTGATCTGAAAACTTGCCAGTAGCTAACATCATCCTTCTTATGGCGCTCTTCCTCTGCTTGAGAAGAAAGGTACTCAATTTCATCGTCTAAGCGAGACACTTCATAAATTTTGGAGAGCACAGAAATGGCTTTCTCTTTATCATCCTGCAAATAAATATGATAGGAGCATTTTAATGCGACGTTTTAACTGTATTTCCCTACATTTTCTGCGTTATTTCCTTAATAAAACTCTGTTTAGGAAAGTTTCCATTCTTTGATTGGGAAAGTTCCTATTTGTAGAAAGTTCCTATTTTGTAGTTTCTATTTTTCATTTTTGAAAAGTTTCCATTTTCAGTTTAGGAAAGTTGTCATTTTTCATTTTAGGAAAGTTTCTATTTTTCTTAATAGTTTCTATTTTCAGGACCTCGGAGCTAAAAAGTGGAAATGAACTCATAAATGGAAAGAGGAGCTTGCAAACGTTAAGGGTAGCAAAACTGAGGAACAATGGACCACAGAAATGAGCAGAAATGAAGAAAAGAAGTTTTCCTGCTTCAACCAGGAAACCCTGCGAAAGGGAGGAGAGCTTACCAAGCAAGTTTCCAACGCAACCATGAAAAAGAAATGGAAAAATAAAGTGTTATGGCGTTGGAAGGTGACAAGGCTTGAAGTTGAAGCAACAAGGCCCAAGAACTCTCAAGACTTATTGGATTTTCGGCAAAATGGATCAAAGGCCCACAAAAGCCCATGGAATTAGGGTTTGTGACGCAATGAAGAAACCCTAGAGAGAGTTTGCCGTGAAATATCAAGAGAGAAACAAGGAGTGGCGTGAAAAATCAGAAATTACAAAGAAGATTTCGGTGGAGATTTTCTAGGGAGATTTTCTTGGAACAAAATATTCTTGGAAAATTATCTTGTGTATTTGCCGTGTGAAATTAAGAGAGAAAAAAGGAAGCAACGTGAAAGCCAAGCAAAGATGACGCCAAGAGAACAGAGTTTTAAGGAAGGAAGAAGTGTGGACAACAAGTCTAGATACATCCCTAAAATCCCTAAAGGTATTTTGGCCGAAATAAAAGAGATAAAATCAGAAAATATTCAAGAGATTTCGGCAAGAATATTTAGGGAGATATTCTAGAGAATTTTGTGATTGGTTGGACCACCTCATAGGGCTTATGTGGCAAGCTAGCATTGGAGGAAGTCATGTGGAATTATCACATTAATTCCGTGGAAAATAAAGAGGAGTGCACGGCTTGGAGAGCAAGGAGGCCGTGCTCCTATATATACTCTTTCAATGAAGACGTTGGAGGTTCCTCTCTTTTACGTTTACACTTGAGAAAAAAAATCAGAAAATCTCTCTAGAATTGCCGTGAGCTTCTCCATCCTCTAGAGCAAGCCACGAAGTCAAGCAAGGCCAAGGAAGAGAAGAAGGAGCCGTGATCTATTCCTCCACCATCCACCTTTGAAGCTTGCTTTCGAGATTCAAGGATTCCATCGTTATTCACCCATCATCATCCTCCATCCACGGTGTAATTCGACCTCTACCTTGTAACCTTTGCTTTGTATTTCGTTGGTTTTGCCCTAGTTGACATATATGTTTGAACAAATATTAATTTCTGGAATTTTATATGATTGAATGAAATTTTCAGATTCATATATTGTAATTCGAGAGTTGCTTATGTGAGTTTGTTTGATTAAATTTGCTTTATAGATATCCTTTGTGTGTTAATCTTGTGTGGTTCGAAACATATAGGGTTTATGCATAATTGTTGCTAGGTTTAAGAACATGAATCAACTTTTTGTTTTGTGTAAACTTGAATCAAAGTAGTAAAGGTTTTGTACAAAGATCGAATTTAATTGATGATGATTGCAATTAGGTGGACTTTTTCATACTAAGTTGTACACTTGAGTTGATAGCCTTTCTCTATGTCTAATGCGTTAAACATGTCATGATTGACTAGCTTTCTAGGGTTTGATTACATGTTTGATAGGATTAATCTAGGTGCTTTCATTTAGGTTAATTAGCATTTAAAAGTAAAAAAATGGGAAATTGTTTGCTTTCGAATATTTCACATGATCAACTCCTTTCTCAAGACTTAGATAAACAATATTAGGGTTTGAATCGATTTTAATCATAGTTTCGGGTTTGATCTTTGTTTCTCTCATTCCATTCGTGTTTTTATGTTTTTGTGTTTTATTTGTTTTTACTTAGTTTATTTCCGAAAACCAAAACCAAAAATTCCCCCTAATTTCGTAAATAATGTTTATACTTGTGAATATCTTTGTGAATATTATACTTTGTTTTAATTTTAATTGTTTAATTGTTTGACAATGACAGGTGTACCTTCAATCCCCGGAATAGAACGATCCCTATTTGCTTATACTACTAACGATATTTTCAGGGTTAAATTATGCGCTTGCTTTTAGCGTGTCAAAATAAATATAGATAGGAGAAGGACAAGGGAAAATCACAAAGTTTTCACACTATTACAATAAAAGTAATTTGTAATTAGGATTCCAAGAATGCTTAGCTTTCAAGTATATTAGAGATGTAATCCAGTTTCTACTGTAATTGAGGTTGTATTCTATGTAATACCTATCAATATATTACTAAATGTATCTCATTACCCTCCCTGCCCCCCCTATTTTCTAAAATAAAATAAAAAATTGACTGATAGGATGTGATTTTACCCTCATAAAAAGCCATCGCGGAGACTCTGGCAGACAGAGCATGAGAGAAAACTGAATGACAGCAGGAATACCTGATACTCCAAGCATCCATCGCCATGTCCCTGGGACCTGCATAGGCACTGACATATTAATATATATGGAATATACTGGAGACCAAAGAAAACAAACCAGAAAAATCAGGCCTAAAACACTAATGCAACATACGAACTATGATACCCAAGATTTTAGAAGGCAGAAACCAAATGTTACCACTAGAAGGCATGTCGCAAGTTAATGTGATTCAGCTCATAGAACATTTAAAATGTATAAAATTTCAAGAAAGTTCATATTTTTCTTCTTGAACTCATTAAAGATCTTGAAACACCACATGCAAAACCATCATAATCAACACACCCGTGTGAGGAAATAGATAGTCTTTAAAGATGTATATTGGCAATTAATAAAAATATTTTTGAGAACTGGAAATTAATAAAAATATCTTAGAATCTTCAAACTCAACAATGGATAAATATTTATTATTTTAGGAAAAAAAAAAAAAAAGCTTTTTCCTTTTTGTTTCTTAAGAAGAAACATTAAAGCAGAAAAAGTAAACTTTTAAAATCACTAAGTAACTGTTGCTACCAACTAATAGAGAAGAAGTAAACTGTTAAAATATGTTGTTCCTTGAACACATCTCAGTAGCATGCTTTCAACAGTGATAGCCTCATGCATAATCTAACTTAGGCAGGAAAGAACTTCCTTCAATAATGTTTCTCAGCCCCAAACTCTTATCCTGACGCTGCCCTTTAAACTGCAAAATTGAAAACCTTTCATGCCAGCAAAATAACTATAACAAGATTTACGTAACACAGGATTTTGTGCATACATTCAACCCAGAAGCTTATTTAAAAAGAAAAAGAAAAACTTTTTGAATTTCTGCTGGGTAAAGTGTTAAAGGAAAAACTATATATTATGAACAAAATAAATGGCAGGGATTCGTACCATCAACATCTCATGATCTATTATCAGATACTTTCAAGTACACCTTCACATTCCTGTCATTCAGTAATTCTAAAGGGAAAAAGAATATTCTCATTTGACATTTCAGAAGCAATGAAAAGTTGAAAACCAGTATTCTACTTTAAACCAAGTGACAATGAGACTAACAAATATTAACAACAAAATAAGAATTGAGCATGTTTTGTTTTTCTTTTTTTCATTGGCAAATGAACTGAGCATGTCGACTAACATAGATTCAGACACTTTCCATAAACTTAAATTTGAAAAAGAATGTTCAAGTTGCACCAGGCCCAAGGAAAAGTAGTCTCTTCTTTCTGAATTTGAGCAATTTGATCAGTATTACAAAATGTAATTCTGGGTCACTTAATAAAGTAGTAAAATAGAATAAAACAAATTGGCCTCAAATTTGGCCTCCTCGCTAAACACAGTCAATTGGTAGCCATACCTCTCCTCTATGAGGACCTAAATCCAATCATCTTCCCCAAATGTAATGAAAAAAAATAGATTATGGCATATAAGATTTCGTTTTTTTTTTTTTTTGAATGAAATATAAGATTTTGTTTAGGAGAAGAAAGTATAAAAAAATGACATCAATAAGGCAAATCAAATGGTACTAAGATAGGTCTACCTCTGTAAAACCAAGATTTACAAGGTAGGAAATAAACTGGCCGCCGGTAATCATAAGTACATTGGTGCTCACTAGTCCTCCCCTAATTTCTGAAGGGGATGCTTCTGCAATATAGACAGGAGCAGTAACAGAAGCCACACCAACCCCAAGGCCAACTAGAAGTCGTCCTAAAATAAGAACATATGGATCGGGGGCAGCAGCCATGACAATTGCCCCAAGAGCAAATACAACATCAGCAAGAAGAGTAGCCTTCTTACGTCCATAAGCATCATTAATCCAACCACCTGCAGCTGCTCCAATCATAGCACCAACCAAGGCCATGCTTACAATTGTTTCCTGGTAAACTCAAAGAATCAGAATATTTAAAAGAAGAGAAGGTTCAAATATTGATCTTTTACTTTGTTAAAATAAAAAATAAAAAATAAAAACTTGAAACAAAAAAAAGATACATAAATAAAAATAAAAACCAAACGAAGAAAGAAATCCAGCCAACAATAGAGGCTGGAGATCCCTTCATTAGGACTGGTCATCGCCCTCTTTTTATTATTCTGATGCCTACTCAACAATATGCTAGGAAAAAGAAATGATTCTCTTTTCCTGTTTTCCTGTGCTCCTCATACTCAGGACAAAAATGAAACCATGTAAAGAAATATCTGGCTGGACAAAAATGCTTGTACCTGGAGGAAGCTACTATTCCTGACAACCTCAAAATCATCTTTGATATACAGAAGAGCACCCGATATAACACCTACAACAAAAATTATAGAATGTGGTAACATCTTCATTAGAAAAAACAAAAGAAAAAAGGAAAAAGAAGTGAGCGGATGAAAACAAAATAGGACAACTGACTAGCTCTGAAACTTGTTTATATCAAGTTCACTTCATTTTCTCCCAAAAAAAAAAAAAAGGCGAAAGAATGCTGATATTAGTGCATACAAGTACTGGTTTTAGTGCAGATGTTGATTTTCTTCACAAGAAGAAGAAAATTACTAATTAGACAATGGAATTTAAAAGAGCGGAAAAATGCGACTTGTTAGAAATGTGATTGATCCATTAAGGTAGTAGCTACTTGGGATTAACTCAAAATATAATCTCCATAAACTTAGTTTCTGGTCCAATTGTTGTTTTTGTGTCTGTACCTTGATATATGAACTACTCTGCTATAATAAATCTAAATTTCTAATGTGCAGGGATTGATGCGTAACCAACGTCCCTCAATTCAGGTTCTGAAGTTAGTATATGTATAATATACATCCATATTATATTCGATTAACCATGTTTTTATTTGATCATATAATGATGCTCTTTGTCTTTAAGAAAAAAGAAAAGAAAAGAACAAAAACAACAACTACCACCAAAACCATGAGCCGTAATTATGCTCTTACACTATTGATCAGGCTCAACATTTGCTTACTAATTTTAACACACAAATTATACATAAATATAGGTAGACAAGTAAGTATGTATATGTGTGGTAATATATATGAAAGGAGTAAGAGAGAATTGATTACCTGTGTCGTAGCCAAAAAGGAGTCCACCAATCCCGGCAACGACAGTCAAACCGAGAATATAAGGATTCCTGAAATAGAACATTTTCCTGTCTGGGTGCAAATCCAAGTACCCTGAGCTCCCTGGCAACGACGAAGCCGAACCCAACGTCATCTTCTCTTTCGATGATCACCTTTCCTACTCTAAACTACACCAATGCCTATTGTACACCACTCACAAACCCAGAATTTGTTTCGCCCAAAAGTTCCGGGATTTTCCTATCCTATCTAAACTTAATGAATCGATCGTGAACAATATACACACGAACCCGCCTAAATTCCACTTGATTAGAGAACCAAAACAGGAGTAACAAGGATGATGAAGCATACAACTTTCCCGAGATCAAAATTCTCCAATCTTTACGGAGTCCGTCGATTCCAAGATCAAATTCTCCAATTGCATACAGCAATCAAAAGAATGGAAATTTGGTGAGGGGGAATTTAGGACTGGTCGAGTTTGGTTGCGCCAACTATGAAAATTTAAGGACTATAGTTGTCGGAATACCTTTTTTTTTTTTTTGAGAAGAAAACATAGTCCTTTATTCAACACCAAACAAACAGACTACAAAGCACGGGTGTGACAAGCTGCAACTCCACCCTCATTCACAGGTGTGACAAGCACGGGTGTGACAAGTTGTCGGAATACCTGGAAAAGGGTAATAATAAAATTTGAACTAACAAAGGCAAGGAAATATTGGTTTTTATTACCGAACGGGAGCGTGACAGACCAATAGGATGCCAGCTCTTGTTGACCGTTCATGACGATTGACGATGAAGGTTCATGGTTTTACTTGCCAAAACTGAAACGCTTTTTTATCTATCTGTGTACATGGATAACTGGGCCAACCGGAAACGTCAGGAGCATCGTCCACGTTGGAGAGTATGGTACAGATAGGGTCGAGCCGGGTAACGGTGACGTTTGTTTCGGAGGGTGAAGCAAACAAAACGTGTTCAGATGGGGACTCCCTTAGCCACTCACTTCACTTGTGGTGACCAGCCGACAGCCTAGACTATATGATGGGTGCTTTCAAATCCTTTCTTCTTTATAAACTTTTTTTTTTATAGAAAAAACAGTCTCTTTCGTTGGTCATCTTTTATCCGATCCATATTTTTGTTTTTCACGTTTAAAGAATATTATTTTAGTCTCTCAACTTTAACATCGTTTTTGCCATCTATTCTCATATTGCAAGCTAATAATTTCACCCGATTCACACTTTGAAGAATATCACTTTAGTGTCTCAAGATTAACTTCATCTTACGCCTTCATCTCTACCGTCTATTCTCATATTACAAGCCGTTAAAATGGAGGAAATTTTGGTCAAATCACTAATATAAATTGGGTCACTTTATTTTTGTTTGCAATATAAAAGTGCAAATAAATAAATAAAGGATACATATTTGTTCAATTATTAGAAATATTGATCTCCTTTTTTATTTGACAGGTAGAACAATTCATTGTACAATACAGTCTAATTTCTTATCATCTCTCACTCTTAAAGTAAGGCCCAATTTCGAGCTTCTCGGAGCGAGTGACCTTGGTTTTTTCGAAACCTAGGTTTCGATTGGCGGCGGCGGCGCTCTTCCTTCAGGCAAGGCGACGATCGTGGACGGCGGCGACGATCGTGGACGGCGGCGACGCAGGGAAGGCTCTCTGCGGCGATCGTGGGTGCAGCGGGGGCTACCTGGTTTGGAGGCTTCTCAGATTGTGTTGGTGGGTTTCGATCCAGGCTGTGGCAGGCGTTGATCGCGGCGAGGTCAGTGGCGGTCCACGATGTTGATCGATCCAGGTGTGCCAGGCTCCGATCGCGGTTGTCTCAGCGAGGAGGCGGTGGCTAGTGTGGTGTGATCCAAGTCGGAGATCTGCTGTCTAGGTTTTGAAGGACGGCGACAGAAATTTGTGATCGGAGGTTCTGAGGCGGATCACAGTCTATTGAGGCTCCGATCGCGGTGTGACAGCGGAGGGTGCGAGTTCGGGCGGCTTCAAGAGCGGGTGGTGGTGGTTCCCGGGCTCCGTTGATCGGCTTTTGAAGTAGGCGTTCCGGCCGGTCTCTAGGAGGACCCAGTGATGGTGGAGGAGAGATGGAGGCCGCCGGAATGGTGAACGGCCGGGTTGCCATCCGGGAAGGCCGGTCTAGTCCAGCTGGTGTGAGGAAGTTGGATCTTGGTAGTGGGCTCGGGCCTCTGCCATACTGGGTTGTGGTGCAGCCTAGTGATCTAGGCCTTTGGCTCAGGTCTCCTTTTTCCTTTCACTAGTTTGGGTTGGATTGGGCTTTTGGGGAGGTAGATAGTTTATCTTCTAGCCCTATTTTGTCTTCTGGATGTTACCGTGCTCTGTGTTGTTGTGTTGCGACGTACACCATTTGGGTCTTAGGCGTCAAGATGCTCAAGACAATGGTTCCATCTTTGGATAGGGTAGGGTTAGGGGAGTTTTATTTATTTGCTTTTCTTCTCTGCAGCTCCTTTAGGTTTTCGATTTGTTGGCTAGTAATAATTTAGCTGCTTTGGGCAGATTGGTTAGGAGTTTTCTGGCTGCCTTGCGCAGTCTGTATTGTGCTTGTACTTGTACTATGAGTGGTTTCTTGAAACCCTCTAGCTTGACGCAGTGACGTCGTAATATATTTGGAACCTGATTCCATTTCCCTAAAAAAAAAAAAAAATTCATTATACAATAAATAAAGATTAGAGTTTGCATCAGCTGAGTTTTTCTCATTTACAATAGAAGGAAATTTATTTGTCTTTTTTTTTTTGTTTTTTTGAATAAAGGGCTGGTGCGGCTGCCCTCAAGCCTTGATTAATGAAACTGTCGAATACAAGGGGGGGGACATTGAGCCTAAACCCCTGATTACAATAAACACCTAGAGTATTTTCCGAAATAATATTAGAAATCTCTACAGGAGACTTGTATTCTAACAAACACCAACTAGCAAAGAGTGCACAATTAGCTACTCCATTTGCTTTAATATAGCAATGACATAGCGGAAAGATAACTCGATATGTAACCCGATTACAACATAGTATAATTACCAGCTTTAGCACAACTTTCCTCCTACGTTGCCGCCGAAAAGTAAATCCGACGACACTTAGTCTCACCCTGCCACTAGGCGGCAGCGCCCATTTGACGAAGCAAATAACTCGTTGCCGACCTAGAGCAGACAAGACACTTTGAGTGCACACACAGGCATATAGCCCGACTAGCCCTACACGACAAATATAGGGACTTATTTCTCACAAAAAGCGCAAACAAACTAAATAACATAAAAAAATAACAATATGAAATAAAATAATAACCAGGGAAGGGCCCAAGAAATGAGCCCAAACCCCATCTTCAGCCCAAATAGTAGAGAGTTCAGAGCCACCCAACAGGGCCCAGCCCAATTCCTGCACACCTCCCACCTTCGTCCCCTCATCCCTGTCACGCCACCGGTGACGAATTCTGATCGGAGAAACAAAGACAGTCCAAGGCAGTTGCTCCATCGACTGCTCACCCTTAACCCGAGCACTCCACCGCCGGCATTCGACAGCTTGAGCCCCACCAATCCAGAAGTTCATCGAACCCAGATAGGATCTGGGCGAACTCCACCATCTCCGTCCAACCTGGAGTCGAGCCGCCGCCACGAACCCAACCACTCCAACCTTCTTCGCCACTGAACCAGCGCCACCAGTCACGCTCCCAACCATCGATCTGACCTGCAACTCCGATCTGCAAGAACTGAACCCAAACCTCACGACGACCCTAATCTTCCCAACCACCAACCACCGATCCCCTTGGTCAGAAGCGAAGCCACCTTGATCGGAAGATCCGCGCCGACCAAGAAACAAATCCCGTCCGACGACAGCATCCATAGACGTGCTGTCAGACGGAGGCAATGACAAAAGTTTTCGAAACCTAGCTTTTGCCTCCTATTTTTCAGGAGCTCTCTCTTTATCTTGACAAGTATAAATAATAGGCGCATTTCTAGAACTTTGTTTTTTTGCTTCACACAACCAAAAGTACGCACCACAATTAATACATTCAAATATATTGTCGTCAGAATCCTCGTACTTTACAATCATTCCTGCAATTTTAGCAATTTCAAATTAGACAATTTATATGTTCATTTTTGTCCAAAAAAAAAATATCAAATGCGATATACATTACTTTGTCTGTTGTTTTGATACAATGTTTGGCCAAATGTGACAGGACCAGCCCCGAATTTCACCTCAAAATCCGAAGAGGCCCTGCGGGGCCCACCTTAGAAGAAATTCTACCAAAAATTTGGCAGAACTTCCCCTAAAAATGGACTACCCAAAACCTGTAGAAAACATTTACACTTCTAAACCATCCATCCTTATTTCTCCTGGAGCCACCCTGCTCCCCAAATCACAACATACAACACGCAACTTGAATAACATTAATCCCACAGGTAATCAAAGCAATTCTAATAAAAAGGGTAAACAAGGAAAACCTAATTCAAAGGAAAACGCCGAAGCGATGCTGTTGACTATGCCTCAATTCCATGTACGCCCGACCTCAACTAATTTCGCCTGCAAACTGGGCATTTGAAACCTAAGGGCCCAGGGGAAAGGTATTGAAAAAAACACGTTAGTGTGAGTGGACAAAAATAAATAATTAAGATGATTTAAATGAAGCAAACTTAAATACTTTCCCACTTATTTAAATTTATAAAACCTCGATGCATGCAACGTTTGTAAAACTTTATTTCTTAAAATCAGGAAATTGGAGACTGTAAATCAAACCCGCTGAGTATCGTATCATCGGACTAGACCCCGCTAGCCCAGAAATAATATAAAAGTAGGTGTTAATGTCTAAAAGTTCAACGGTAGCTGAACCTTTGTTAACGCTGATCCGGTGGGCGGATCAATA
Source organism: Rosa rugosa (assembly GCF_958449725.1). Lineage (NCBI taxonomy): Eukaryota > Viridiplantae > Streptophyta > Magnoliopsida > Rosales > Rosaceae > Rosa > Rosa rugosa. Next base: position 32,466,169 of record NC_084824.1, read on the forward strand.
TTTGTGACGTTCCCGAAGCCTCCGCTACCTGTCAAGTAAAATACAGAGGGCGTCAGAAGGAGACCGCGCTGGGCGGTCTTCGACTCTCCAATGCCTAAGTTAGTCTATGTATTTATGTTGACAAAGTAACAGTAGGTGAGTATTAAATGCGTAATTAATGAGGAGGGAGGAGAGAACCTTTTATAGGTGAGGAAGAGGTTGATCTTCTCTTTGTTTTCGATGTGGGACTGATGTGCTTTAGTCCCCAGCTCTGGGAGCTACTGACGCTATCTTGGCACGGCGCGTGGCGGCGCGTCGGCGGTGATCTGGGGGTGATCCGAGGCTCAGGCTGTTGCCCGCCTGGCTGTGTATCTGCATGTTATTCCTTTGGCGGAAATTTGTACCTCTGGCGGTACAATGAGCGTAGCCCATTATAGCTAATTATGCTTGTAAATGTACATGTATGTACAAGTCCCCCAAGTCCCCAGCTCAAGGAGGGCAATCTTGATTGGGGAGTTGTTCAGCGGTTTGAAGCGTTATCTTCCGCTAGACTTGCAACAGCATAATTAGCGTCAGTGCGTTGTCAACCATGGATTTACTGAGCAAACGCTTTATACCCTTTCGGGTGGGCCCCTGCTAGGCCCCCCAGGGAGTCCCCCACTCCCCGGCGAAGATAGACATCCGAACGGTCAGTAAATTGTTTGTTGAGGGGGAGCTGCACGGAGCAGAGGGTGTTGGGTAGCGAGTCCAATCTTTAGTACCCAAATGACGGGGGTCAACGTGCCTGATCAGGGCCGTTGTAGACTGTTGACAAGTCCCCGTGTCCCGTAGGGACGGTCTGACTGTAACGTCGCGTGGCGGTCGTTGTCAGAGTGAGGCGTGGCCTCGGGATTCGCCGCTGGCGGATATCCCCCCGCTGACTGTAGTAGGAAACAGCGTCCAGTAGACGTGTCTGGCGGTATTTTGTTGAGCGATACTGTGCTGAACAAAGTACGCAACTGGCAAGCTGGAAAAGGGGGTTCCGCTAGAGGTGTGTAGAGGAAGCCGCCCCGCTTGCCAGATGACAAGGAAGAGGTTTCGCTGGCGGAGTTTCGCTCAGCGGAGACTTCGACTCTTGGAAGATGACAAGGGAGAAGTCCCGCTGGCGGGGTTTCGCTCAGCGGAGACTTCGCCGCTTGGAAGATGACAAGGGAGAAGTTCTGATGGCGAGGTTTCGCTCAGCGGAGACTTCGCCGCTTGGAAGATGACAAGGGAGAAGTTCCGCTGGCGGGGTTTCGCTCAGCGGAGACTTCGCCGCTTGGAAGATGACAAGGGAGAAGTTCTGCTGGCGAAGTTTCGCTCAGCGGAGACTTCGCCGCTTGGAAGATGACAAGGGAGAAGTCCCGCTGGCGGGGTTTCGCGGCAAAGTCTCGAGAAGTTCTGCTGGCGAGGTTTCGCTTAGCAGAGACTTCGCCGCTTGGAAGATGACAAGGGAGAAGTCCCGCTGGCGAGGTTTCGCTCAGCGGAGACTTCGCCGCTTGGAAGATGACAAGGGAGAAGTTCCGCTGCGGGGTTTCGCTCAGCGGAGACTTCGCCACTTGAAAGATGACAAGGGAGAAGTTCTGCTGGTGAGGTTTCGCTCAGCGGAGACTTCGCCGCTTGGAAGATGACAAGGGAGAAGTTCCGCTGGCGGGGTTTCGCTCAGCGGAGACTTCGCCGCTTGGAAGATGACAAGGGAGAAGTTCTGCTGGCGAAGTTTCGCTCAGCGGAGACTTCGCCGCTTGGAAGATGACAAGGGAGAAGCTCTGCTGGCGGGGTTTCGCTCAGCGGAGACTTCGCCGCTTGGCGAATTCTTCCCAAGTGGTTATTTCCATTGGACGCTTCGTCTGATTCTGGTCGACACGTGTCCAACCCCTAGAGGGTTAGCGTCTGTAGGTTTGTCTCCTAAGCCTGGCCGTCTTCTCGCCATAAATGCTAGTAATTATGGATTTTGTAACCGAGGCGTCGCCTCGGTTAATCCGGAGAGTAAGTGGAGACGTGGGACACGTGTACGGCTGGTGCGCGATGTCGTTTTTGAGTGGACGGCTTAGAATGCGCTGATGTTGACATAAAAGGGGGGGAAACTCAGCGAGATTTGACACTTTGCTAAAAGCTTCAAACTCACACTCGTCGTCTTCACGCTCTGTTCGTCCGATACTGAAGAAAGAGGCTGCCGGAGTCTGGAGATATCGTTCCCGGAGAAACGACGGTCTCACCCACCTAAGATTACTGCGCACCATCATACCGTAGGCTTCACCACTAAGGTTGGTACTTGATTCCCTTTTCCCTGTTTCATTGGATCTGCTACTTTCTGGGTTTTGTTGTTTTCTGGTTTTTTGGGATGCTTTCTGCTCTTCTTTGGTATGCCTTGAGGGTGTGAAGTGCGATTGGGGGTGGGTTATGGTGTTTGGCAGAGGGTTGATGTGTAGGGTTTTGCTAGATGGTCGAATCTGGGTTGCGTGTGTTTGTTCTTGTTTTGGCTTTTTCCGGGTAAACTGTTCTTGGTGTTCTTGGCTATAACTGATATGGGCCTGGGCTAGATCTTTGTTTGAGCTAACTGATTTGGGTTTTAGGGTTTGGGATGGGTAGCGTCGTAGAGATTTCGAGCAGTGAGGATTCCGGGTCTGACGTGTCATTCGGCGTGGCGGATAGAATATTTATTGACTCGTTGCGTCCGTCTGCCCATGCAGGAACCTCACTGCCAGAACCGCTAGAGGTTGAACCGCTACAGACTATACCTTGGGAAGTAGTTATGGGTCGTGCCGCACGTCCGGAGAGTTCTAGGGCCGGAGAGGCTGCCGCTGCCAAAAATAGGCGTGATGAGCGGTCGACAAGTAACAGTGCCGCCAGCGGCTCCGCTGGTGGGGGAGAGATGGTGGGGGAGGATGCTGAGTCAGCGTGGGTCCTCCAGGATGGCACCCCTGTTGACGAGGCAGGAGGGCGGATGAATGTTACCGCCGTTAATCGGGTGAAGCGGATGTTCCGGCTGCCGGGCTCGGTGAAGCTGCGCCCGCCGACGGTGGATGAGAAGGCGTCGATTCTCCCGGAGGGGTTTGCCGCCGTCCATGAGGCGATATTCCGCCAAGGAGTGACACTCCCGCTGGTGCCAAATCTTCAGATCTTGGTGTGCGAATTTGGCCTTGCCTTTGGGAAAATTTGCCCCAATATGTGGCGTTTAATGCTGGCGCTGAACTCACTATGGCGGTTGTCCGGTTGTGAGGGACCTACAATGGCGGAGGTGCTTCACTTCTACGAGCTGGTGTATGTGAAGCGCCAGGGCTGTAGAGGGCAGGTGAATTTGAGCCGCCGCCAAGGAGCACCCAAGCTGATTGAGAACCTAAGGGATTCCATGTCCTATTGGCGGGGAACCTTCTGCGTTGCGACGGAGGGGTGGGAGTACCAAGCTGGGTCCAACGAGGGAGAGCCGACGTTTAGAATTAAGTCAGAGTTTCAACACATCCGAGGTTGTCTACCGGACTCCGTTGAACATAGCTGGCGGTATTTCCAACGCGTAGGCCTATAATTTTACTAATGATTATTGTGTTTGTGCAGCGGGATTGCGGTATAACCTGACGCGTGAAGAAGAGTGCCGCGTGGCACGTATAAGAGGCTGCTGGCGGAATCGCAATTTGCTGGACTTCCGTCTTCTTACCGGTTGGGAGTTGCTGGTCGATTAGCGACTAACTCGCGCCGTTGGTAAGAAATATCTGCCACATTGTTGCTTCGATCAGAGTACCTCAGGCTAACTGGTTGTATAAATTTTTTTTTTTTTTTTTTAAATTTTAGAAACTCCGCCAGGTAACAAAGCGAGCCGCGACGCTTTCGACAAAGCCATGGACCGCGCCGAGATCGAAAACTTCCTGGAGTCCATGTACGCCGAAGGGCTGGCGGCCCAGCAGACTGTTGTGAACCCCGAGACGCTGGCGCTGAGCCCGTCCGAGGTTCCGGTGGTGCTACCCATGCCGCACCACTCCCATCTTGGTGATGACGGCCTGCCGGTCGTTCAGGCGGGGGCCCAAGTGGCTAGCGGGAAGAAGGGATCCGCTACCGCCGCGCCGCAGAAGGAGCGGGTGCCTGCAATCAGGCGTGGTTCTCAAAAGGAAAGAGTGGCGCAGCAGGCGGAGACTGTCTCCACTGCAATGGAGGATCAGCCGGCGAAGGGACCGAAGCCCACTGCCGGGAACACAGAGGTGCTCCAGAGAAAGCGCCGGCAGGTTGACTCCCCCGTCGAGGAAGTGGAGGACGATGCGGAGACCATCGGGACCCGCCAGCAGAAGAAAGCTCGGCAAGCTCAGTCCAAGGCTCCCGTGGTGGAGAGAGAGACGCCCGCGAGTGACCTGGACTCGTTCGTCGCGTATGCCGAATTCATGATGGATGGTGAACGGGAGTTTCTCTACCATCTCTGCGAGCGGCTGGGATTTGGCGGCCTAGCGGGGATCTCGCGGCCAACGGCTATTGACTAGTCGCCCTATAGCTCGACCTTTGGTCAATTGTCAGCTGGGTTAAATGAGATGTTCCTGGCGGCGTCGAAGCAGCCCCGGGTTGAGCGGGAGCTCAGGGAGGAGGTCCAAAGTCTTCAGAGGGAGTTGGCGGAGGCGAGGGACAGGCTGGCGGAGGTGGAACAGTGCTTGGTAAAGGCGGACTGCGACGCCGCGGACGCCCGCGGTAAGTTGGCGGTGGCCATTAAGCGGGACCTGGAGAGGAATGTCTCCAAGTTGGAGCAGGACAAGGCCTTGCTGCAGGAGCGGGTAACCGCGAAGGATAAGAAGATCGATATCCTGCAGCGGGAGTCCGCCGCCAGACTGGCCGAGGTGAAGAGGCTGGAGGGTGAGGTCGCCCGCCTGAAAGCTGAAGGGAGCAGTGATGCAGCCGCCGCTGTTGAGGCATTCAAACAGTCGGTGGAGTATAACAAGGCCATGAGTGAGGCGATAAAGGCTGGGGTCTTAGCAAATGTGGAGATGTTGAAGCGGAAGGGCGCCATTGACTTTGTGAAGGCGGCCCAGCCCACTGTGCCGGCAGCCCAGAATGCCCCGCCGGCGAAGGGTGTGGTTCCTGTCCCAGCGGAAGGCGCTCGCTCGGGAAGTGGGGAGAGCAGCACACGCCCAGCGGATGGCTCCCAGCGGACTCCTCCTCCTACCCAGTCGGAGGTGTTCCGTGCTGGTTTCCTGGCGGCTCATACTCGGGCGGACGGTACCATAGAGACTCCCAGTCCCACCGCCCGAGGGTCTGACCAAACAAGCCGCGCGCACCCGCCGCTGCACGCTGAAGGTGAAGAAGCTGAGGCCAACCCCTAGAGATGTTGGAACTTCCCTCCTATTTTGTAGCCGCTGAGGCATAACAAATTTTTGTAATGAACATTTTTATATGGAATGAAGTTTTGAATTTTGGTGTTTGTCATGATATGTCTGTACCGCTAGGGTCTTGACTTAGGATTTTCTTTTGCCAATCAATGAAACATTAAAGGGATTAAGATTGGTCCAAGTGCACCGCGTAGCGGACGTGGTCTGCTGACGATTGCTGGCGTTGCCAGTTGCCCTCGGTGCTAGACTTGGGAACAATGGTTTGAATAATTCCTCGTTTCATTGATAGTTGATTGATTAGCGTGTACAAAAGTGGGGTAGTACCCATTGGGTAGCTTCCCTTAGCTAAATATTGAACAAAAATTTAGCTAAGTCAAGATGCTCCTGGGTAGCGGCATGACTATTTGTAGTAATACCGAAGGTGTTCGGTATTCCAAGGGTGGGTCGTTGTGACGCCATCCTTGCCCATTAAGTAGAAGGTGCCTGGGCTAACAACTTCCACAATTTTGTATGGACCTTCCCAAGTTGGGCGAAGTTTTGTTGGCGGTGGAATGACTTCCTTCATTACCCAGTCCCCCAATTGGAGGTTCCGGGCTCTGACTCTGGCGTTGTAGAAACGCGATACCCGCTGTTTGTTTTGCAAGTTGTGCAAATGGGCCTTGTGTCGTTTTTTCTCCAAGAGGTCCTTGTCTAGGCTGACTCCGTCGCTGTTGGTCTCTGGGCAGTAGCCTTCGATCCAAGCGGTAGGCTGAGTTACTTCAACAGGTAGGACAGCCTCTGTTCCGAACATCATACAAAAAGGGGTTTCGCCGGTGGCAGAAGTTGGAGTTGTCCGGATGGCCCATAGAACTTCTGGAAGCTTCTCCGCCCACAAACCCTTGGCGTCGTCGAGTTTCTTTTTTAGCAGCTTCTTGATTATCTTGTTTGCTGCTTCGACCTGGCCGTTGGTTTGGGGATGGGCGACAGACGCAAAACTCAACTTGGTGCCAAGGTTGGCGGTAAAAGAGATGAGTTCTTTGTTGTTGAACTGCGTGCCATTGTCTGTAATGATTGTAAGTGGGACACCATAGCGGCAGTAGATGTTCTTCCAGAGGAAGTGAATTACCTTGGCGGTGGTTATTGCCGTCAATGGCTCCGCCTCTATCCACTTGCTGTTGTAGTCGATAGCAACAATGATGTACTTGAATTGGCCCTTGGCGGTTTGGAATTTTCCCATCAAGTCGAGGCCCCACGTAGAGTGAACCCATGGGCCGATGATGACTGACAGTGGCTCTGCCGGTGCATGTGGGAGATCAGCGTACTGTTGGCATTTGTGGCAAGATCTTGATATCCGTTGGGCGTCATCACCGAGTGTGGGCCAGAAGTAGCCGTGTCGCATTGTACGATTGGCCAAGGATCTAGCGCCTGAGTGGTTTCCACATTCGCCGCCGTGGATTTCCGCTAGTACGACCTTCCCCTCCTCTGGGGTTAGACAGCGGAGGTTGGGATGGGTGAATCCCTGGCGGTAAAGCTTGCCATTTTGGATGTTGTAGCGGGTTGCTCTCCGCTTGAGCTGTCGCGCCTTGACTTTGTCCTCCGGCAATGTCCCGTTGCGCTTGTATTTGATAATCTCGTCCATCCAGCTGGGATTGACCTCGATGCTGAAGATCTCCGCCAGGGTCTTCGTGATACTTGGTCTGTCAAGGCATTCCACCCTTGTGTCCGCTGGACTTTGATGTGGTTGCGCGGTTGCCAGTCTCGCCAGTGAATCAGCCTTGGCGTTCTTTTCCCTGGGGATTTGTGTGATGGTGTGAAATTTGAACTTTTTGAGCAACATTTTGACGTACCCCAAATATGCCGCTAACTGCTGGTCCTTGGCTTGGAAGCTGTCGTTGACCTGGTTAACGACTAATTGAGAGTCGCTGAATATGTTGACGCTGTCAGCACCTGAGTCGATGGCAAGGAGTAGGCCGGCGATGAGTGCTTCGTACTCCGCCATATTGTTTGAAGCTTTGAAGTTGAATTTCAACCCGTATTCCGCGTTCAGTCCCTCGGGTCCTGTTAAGATGACCCCGGCGCCGCTGGCCCTGGCGCTAGCGGAGCCATCCACATGCAGGTTCCAATCCGAGTGTGGGGGAGTTGCCTCCTCAGCGGTTACCATTTCTGTTCCGGGCTCTGTCTCAGTACCGGGCTCTGGCTGACGCTCGGTGAGTTCAGCGATGAAGTCCGCCACTGCCTGGCCTTTCATGGCGGTTCTTGGCTTGTAGTCTATGTCGAACTCGCTGAGCTCAATGGCCCACTTGCTGAGGCTTCCCGAATGTTCAGGGTTCTGCATTACCTGCCTCAGCGGTTGATTGGTTAACACAAGGATTGTGTGGGCCTGAAAGTACTGGCGGAGGCGCCTGGCGGCAACGATGAGTGCGAGAGCTAGTTGCTCCAAGGGAGGATACCTTGTTTCTGCTCCGTTCATGCCCCTGCCGGCGTAGAACACTGGGAGTTCATCCTGGCCTTCCCGCCGAACAATGGCGCAGCTCACCGCTGAGACCGATACCGCTAGGTATATAAACAGTGTCTCTCCTTGCACAGGGATGGAGACGAGTGGGACTGCCGCTAAGTATTCCTTCAGGCCCTGGAACGCCGCCTGACACTCTGGGTTCCAGTTGATGACTTTCTTGTGAGTCGTTTTGAGGAGCTTGAAAAATGGGGCACACTTATCGGTGAGTCTGGAGATGAATCGAGAAAGGGCGGTTAACTTGCCCTGGAGGCATTGGACGTGCACCTTATACTCAGGATCTGCCAGGTCGATGATGGCTTGTATCTTGTCCGGGTTAGCCTCGATGCCTCGCTCGCTGACGATATAACCCAAAAACTTGCTGGCGGTGACGCCAAAGAAGCATTTTTCTGGGTTGAGGCACATACCATAGGCCAGGAGAATGGTTACTATGATCCTGAGATTTGCTACATGTCCGCTGGCTTTTAAGCTCTTGACCAACATGTCGTCTACGTAGACCTCGATTATCTTTCCGAGATGCTCCGCGAACATGGCGTTCATCAGTCGTTGATAAGTTGCACCGGCGTTCTTCAGACCGAAAGGCATCACATTGTAGCAGTAAAGGCCCTTGTCGGTGGTGAAGGTGGTGCACTCCTGGTCACCGGGATGCATCTTGATGTGATTATAGCCGGAGAAAGCGTCCATCATGCTAAGGAGCTCGTGTCCGGCGGTTGCGTCAACCAGTTGATCAATGCGAGGTAGTGGGAAGCTATCCTTTGGGCATGCCTTGTTGAGATTTTTGAAGTCGACACACATCTTCCACCTTCCGCTGGGCTTCTTGACCATGACCAAGTTAGAAATCCACAGGGGGTAGATGACTTGGCGGATGAATCCGATGCCCTAGAGCTTGGCAACCTCCTCTCCAATTGCCCGGTATTTTTCCTCATCAAAGGCCCTCCGCTTCTGTTTGATGGGATAAAAGGATGGTTTGATGGTCAACTTGTGTGTGATGATATCAGGAGAGATACCTGGCATGTCCGCGTATGACCATGCAAAGACGGCAGCATTGTCACGTAGAAACTAAGTGAGTTCCGCCGCTACCTCTGGGTCTAGCTGGGCGCCTATGCGGACCGTCCGCTCAGGGTGCTCGTCCGAGATCCAGACAACCTTCAACGACGTCTCCGGGTTGACCGGCTCCTTCTTGACATACTTCTTCTCCTCATCTCTAGGATCCTCAAAGATGTTTGGTGGCGGTGCCTGATTACCCACCGTCAGAATTTCATGGCGGCGCGTTGACCGCGCTATAGTCGTTGAATAACATTCTCGTGCCAACTGCTGGCTTCCCCTCACACAGCCCGTGCCGTTGGGCGTGGGGAACTTCATGAGAAGCATGTAGCCGGCGATGATGCACTTGAGCTTGTTGAGTGTCGGTTGTCCAATGATGGCGTTATACGAACTGAAGCAATCGACAATTATGAATTCCGTATGTACCTCCGCCATACATGGACTAGTGCCAATAACCAGCCGCATGTAGTCTGACCCCAGCGGTTGCGTGACGTCCCCGGAGAAGCTGAGCAGTGGCTCGTGATCCTGAAGTAGTTTCTTGTTCTACTTGAGATGGTCGTAGCAACCGCTGAAGATGACGTTGACAGCGGACCCGCTATCCACCAAGATTCTCCCCACCGAAAATCTGCCAAGAATGGCGTCGACCAAGAATGGGTCATCATGGGGTAAATGCACTCCGCGCTCCTCCTCCTCTGAGAAGGTAATAGGTTCCCAACCTGACCTTGGGAGTTTGGCGGATCTTTCGTAGCGGATGTTGCAGACTTCTTTTGGGTGATTAGCGGGTGCATAGTGCTTCCTTGCCCTGTGGGACATGCTAGTGATTGGGGCACCGCCGTCGATGGTGTTGATACGGCCCAAAGTCTCCACATTGGCGATCACAGGTGGTGGTTGGCGCACCTTGAACTGCTCCATCTTGCCGTCACGGTACAAGGTCTCAATGGCCGTTTTGAGAGCATTGCAGCTGTTGGTGTTGTGGCCGCTGTCCTCGTGGTATTTGCACCACTTGCCGGTATTTCTTGGTTTTCCTGTTTTTGGGTATCTTGGTGGGGGTGGCGGTGGGATTTGATCTTTGCACTGATTGTATATTTCCTCATATGAGGCCGTGAGGACAGTAAATACTACATACCGCTGAGAGGACTCTGCCTGTTTATTGCGGTTATCTCCATGGGCCGGGCGGTTGCCCTTGTTGTAGTGCTGGTCCCTCTGCCGCTTGTTCTGGTGGTTGCCCTGTTGCCACTCCCTCTTCTTGTCAGTTGGTGGCGCTGAAGGGGTTTTATTGGCGATTTCCGGATGACTGGAGGATGGCTGTGTTGGCTTTGTTGGTGTTGCTGGTGGCGGTGGGGTTTCTCCATATGTGATGAATTCCGCCTGGGCGTGAATGACCGCCTTACTCATGACGTGGTCGTACGCCGCATTTGGGTGATTGTAGTTTAGGTGATAAAGGAATGGCCCCTTGAGAAGTCCCTGCTTGAAGGTCGCCGATGCCATTGTTTTGTCTAGGTCGCGGCACTGAGACGCTGCTGCTCGCCATCTTGTGACGAATGCCTTCAGTGATTCGTCTTCCCCCTGCTTGAAGAATGCCTTCAGTGATTCGTCTTCCCCCTGCTTGACGGCGCCAATGTTAATGTCTAAAAGTTCAACGGTAGCTGAACCTTTGTTAACGCTGATCCGGTGGGCGGATCAATATTTGTTAACGTTCCCGAAGCCTCCGCTACCTGTCAAGTAAAATACAGAGGGCGTCAGAGGGAGACCGCGCTGGGCGGTCTTCGACTCTCCGATGCCTAAGTTAGTCAATGTATTTATGTTGACAAAGTAACAGTAGGTGAATATTAAATGCGTAATTAATGAGGAGGGAGGAGAGAACCTTTTATAGGTGAGGAAGAGGTTGATCTTCTCTTTGTTTTCGATGTGGGACTGATGTGCTTTAGTCCCCAGCTCTGGGAGCTACTGATGCTATCTTGGCACGGCGCGTGGCGGCGCGTCGGCGGTGATCTGGGGGTGATCCGAGACTCAGGCTGTTGCCCACCTGGCTGTGTATCTGCATGTTATTCCTTTGGCGGGAATTAGTACCTCTGGCGGTACAATGAGCGTAGCCCATTATAGCTAATTATGCTTGTAAATGTACATGTATGTACAGTAGAGGAAGAAGATAGCCATACGAATAAGCCTCCCAAGCTCGGGTGATAGCCTCCTAGGCTAAAGTACTCCCATATACTCCCGTTATATACCCACACGCCACTAAGTGTAGCGATTAGGATACTGGGCTTCAGCATTACTGTCACAAAGACAGTAACCAGCGCCACAAAGGCGGACGGGCTTCGGTGATCCCATCACCTCACCACAAAGGCGGACATCAATGCTAGCAATGATAATAGTCACCCAAAGTATGGCAAAAGAAAATCCAAAAACCACATAAATCCATAAAGCTTCCCCCAAATTCTCACAGTAAGCCGAAAATATCATCGACGTGTCCCACACGCCAAAAGTATCTCAAATCAATAGCAGAAAGGCGAGATCAAATTATAAATCGCAATTCAGAAACAAAACCGAATCAAGAATCATCAATAAGGCATTCCCAATGCCAAAACCGAAAGTTGATAAATAAATAATAAATATAACTCCATCGAAATCCCATTTCTAAAATCCTTTAAAAATCTCAAATGGACGAATAGAAATATAATTAAAAAGTATAATTCCGAAAATCACCTCGGAAATAAATAGTTCGTCAAATAATATTATAAATCATAACCAACTTCGGAAACAAAAAGCAATTATATGAGATAAAATGAAATCAATCTCCGAAAATAAATCATATGCTCGAAATGTAATATGATAAATAACTAGAGCATTACTTTAAGAAATAAATGCATGCATCATTATTTAAAAACAAAAGTCCACTCACAGTACTATTCCGACGATCACGTAAACGAGTTCCTTCGTCGAGCAGTAGCTCGATACATCGCCCTGTACAATATTATAATTCGTGAATAACGATTCGGCAATTAAATACGATTCTAATATCTTATCCTCCTAAATCAAACTTCTAATTTCTTTTCCAATTTAACCAAAACTTCATCAACACTGTCCACTCGTTGATTACAGATTCTAAAACAAATATGGAGGAAATCCGACAATCGGATTCACAATTATCGATAATCGAAATTCTAATCTTTGGAAATTTATAATCGATTCAAAACTTCACCAATCTTCACCAAAATTCATATATAAGCTCTATGATAATTATAGAATTTAACTATCCAGAAATTGAAATTAAAAAGCTGTCCTAGCTGCCGCCACCGCCGCCGCCGCCACCAACTCCAATGGCCACCAAAATTTGGCAGTAGCACCTCCTCAACACACCCATTAATTTTCTCAACTATGACAAAGTCAGAAATGAGTAGAAATACCTCAACAATTAAGGGGAATGTTGAACCCGAATTGTGAATAGTAACCTCAAACTTCAAACCGTCGATTCTTCCTCCACGCTTCAAATCGCTGTAAAAGGTTCAGGGAGCATCATCTACGTCTCAAGGCGCTTCCAATGGACTAAGGTTTATCGCCAGAGGTGGCCGGAATCGGGAGATATCGGCGTTGACTCAAAACTACTACAGTGACCGTCCTCTTCTTCTCGTTGCTGCACTCTCCACAGTCCAGAATCAATCACCAAACCACCATAGAAATGATGAGAAGGAAGAGGGGCTTTCCAACGACACCTTATGCATCAAAATCCGTCGCCGGATGGAGGAGTTATGGCCGGAAGAAGGTGTAGAGGTCGGAGAGGGAGAGAGAATCGGGGTAGGGGTAGGTTTCCCGAAATGGAAACTTACCCGGGTAAATTTCTATATATATAGAAAATTACCGTAAACAGTAACTTTAGTATTTTGGACATAACTTTCGTATACGAACTCCGATTTTTACGTACCACATATGCACGCGCTCGGTTTAACGTCCTCTACAACTTTCATGCAGGAAATTTTCTCAAATTTTGACCTGAACAAAAAAATCAACTTTTAGGGCCACTAAAAGTACCGAAACGACAGTAAAAGTGAAAGTAGTTGTCGTTTACCGTCCAAATGACTAGTAAACGGGTAAATTAAGATACGGGACGTTACAAAATGAGGATGAACTTCCAACTACATTTCATGTTACATTAAGCAAAAGTTATGTCAACTTCTATAACACAATAAAACTCTCAAACAGTTGATACCTATTTACAATTACCTATTGTGCTTTCATTATCATTGCATGAGCTGACATAACCAATCATTGTTTCATTTCCAACGGTTTTAACATCATCCTCACCATTTCACATCGGCTCTTCACAGTGCCTCATTTCAGTTGTATCTTGATGTTCAAAACAATGCATATCTGATGATGTTCCCTCATCTCCTAAACTTTCTAAGAATCTCCTCTTTTGGGTCATCTGACTCTTTGGTGCCATAGCTGCAAAACATATAACAATTTTTTTTTTTTAAATAACAAAACATATAACAATTGTTAAATCATTCACAGGAACCAAGTGCATCAGTATTCAAAGTGAAGTATTAAACCTAGGAAATTGAGTAGAACTATACAACTAATTTAATTCTATCAAACATAACCAAACAATGACAATATTCCTGACCTGCACAAAGTTAGTGCTCAATTTAAAACCCTATCAATGTAGTAAGAGTAAGTAGGGTACCGTTCTCAACCGGGGATTAGGGCCTTATTAATTCCTGAAAAAATAAAACGTTAGACCAAACAAAACTATATAATATACACATATTCACATTATTTTTGAGAATTACAAGTAAAGGGGATTTAAGATTTATTTAATTTAACAACTAAGTAATTATACACACGTGACACATCAAAACACAGAATCAAGTAGAATTATACGGATGAGACGAAATTAGATAGAATTAACTACTATCAACACGTTGGCAAGGTTTCAAATATCAAATCACGAATCAAAATATGTTAAAGCATAGAATCAATTAAGAACAAAGATGAACGCATACAAAGTTCTTTTTACTTGCCTTAATTAAATTAACTAGATGAACACACCATAGTTAACCCTATCAAGCATGCAATTACTAGTGGTAGCTAATCACTAACAAAAACACTTTTAACGCATTAAGAATATTGGAAGTTTGATCAATTCAAGCCAAGAACACAAGTTAGAACGGTAATCAAGCATGCAAGACTCATTGTTAATTTACCTAAGTAATTATAGGTTTTCCACTTAAATAATTAAAGCCTAGAACGCTACCACCTTAATATGGATTCAATTACATGTTCATCAACCTAAGTATGCATCCAAAGATCAATTAACATATAAAAGATGGGATTGAAGCTCGAAATTAACAATCATGCTCACATATAATGAAATCGCAATTTTCAATTTGAAAACCTAAAACCTAAAACATGCTTCATAGTATTCGAAAATCACATAAATAAAATCAACACTTCATCAACCAAAGAAATCACAAATCATAAAACCAAAACAGAAAATAAAATCGCAAATTCATAGAAACCCGAAATTGTTTTCTTATACAAAACCGAAAGCATAAAGTTGTGTTCATGGTTACACTTTTTGATCTTCAAGGAAGCAAGAAGCTTCAAAAGGTGGTGGAATGGATGAGGATCACGGCAATGATGCTTGAATGGAGAGGAGGATGCTTCATGGCCTTGAACTTGGAACTTCTTGGAATTGCCGAAACTTGGAAGAGAAGGGGAAGTGTTTGTGGCTTTTGATTCTGAATTTTGTGGTGTGTAGAATGGCTTCACAAACCCCTTTTATATAGTGAACGGCAAGAGCTAGGGTTTCCTAGTAATTCTCCTATTGTGACATCATTCAACCAATGAGAAAATTTCTTGAGAAGTGGAGAGCAAGTAACCTTAGTCTTTGCCGAATTCTTCCATGTATCTAGACCATATTTCGGCCTCCTTGTATGTAGAATGGAATCAGGAATCCTAAATCAATATTTACTCCTTTATTTTATTCTCCAAAATTCCATAGAAATCCAAAACTAACCCAAAAATAATTTTGCCGAAATTCCTTGAATATTCCTTCTATATGTCAAGGCAAAAAGCATTAATAATGGGCCAAGGACTCCTCAAGACGTCATAGATGATTCTAGAGACTCATGTGCAAGTCACATGCTTCAATCTTTGGGCCAGACTTCTCCAATTAATCCAATTCAAAAGCCCACTTCATGATTGCCGAAATTCTTCATTAATCTTGAACATTCTTGAACTATCTTGAGTCATCTTCAAGACACAGCATCTCCTAATCTCACCAGGTCTCCTAGCAGCATCAGAACTCCTAGTGTCATTAGGTTTCCTAGTTCAACTGCGACTCTGTCATTTCTTTATTTCCAAACATCATTTTTCTGGGCTCATTCCTAGTTGCATTAGGATTCCTACTTCAACTGGGATTCCTTTTCCTGGTAAAACTGGGAAAACTTCATTTCTCTATTTCTTCTCATTTCTGCTCCTCATTTGCTCCTTGTCTTCCATTTCCTGACTCAAAACTACTTAAAAACACAAAATAAGTTAGAAATGACAATTTTAAGAGAATAACTAAGCAAAATGTAGAGAGAAATGCACTAAAAATGTAGTAGAAATTAGTCTCAACAATTCCGTCATTTGAATATTGATCTAGCTCTGACATTAATTTCATTATTGCATCACTTCTGCTAATATAACTTTGATTGCACTGTCTCTGTATAGTATAAGCCAATACTGCAATATAAAGCCATTGATTGACTTATACTACAAACAACAAACAACAAACAACAAACAACAAACAGTAATATGCAAACATATACGGCCTCTCAATTTCTTTCAAGTAATCTCAAATTCAAAGAATTTCATAAATGAAAACAGATGAAATATAATCTAAGAAAGAATATTTCACCTGCAGCTGTCCTGCTTTCGTCAATGAAACTCCAAAATTTACCCTCCTTCTCCTTGTCGATAACAAACGCAATATGATAATTACAAACTCCTGCATCATCAAAAACATCAAACAGGGCTCACTAAAAATATCTATCATAAAATAAAATTAAATAAAAACCGTATAGCCACTATGCCAAAAAACGAATCAGACGACACACTTCCAACAACAGCAAAAATTTTAACTGTCGTCTGATATAATCAGACGACAGCAAGAATTATTCTGTTGTCCAAATTATCAATTCAGACAAGAGTTGTTACATGGAGGTTGTGCAATTGTTATTCAGACAATGGTTATATTTTGATGTCGTCTGAGTAAATCAATTCACACAACAGTTATTACTTTGCTGTTGTGCAATTGTTTTTCAGACAATGGTAAAATTTTGATGTTGTCTGACTAATTTAATTCAGACAACAGTTGTTTGTTGCTGCTTTATTCTATTGTGTAACTCACATTCAAACAATCACTTCAGACAATAGTTATTTTTTGCTGCTTTAATATGTTGTGCAATTCTCCTTTAGATAATGACTTTGAATTTATGTTGTCTGAGTTTTGTATGATGCCCTAGTTGACTTCCCACACTTACCAAAATTTCAATTTTTTGACTCCCTCCATTTCGACTTCTACCCTAATTTAATCAGTTTCCCACACTTCGTCAATTTCTTATTTTCGTTTTTCCTTTCTTCATCTAGATGCCGCTTTCATCTTCCCTCACTTTCGTTTTCCTTTGCTCTTTCACTCAGTCACCCCAAAAATCCCCAAATCTCCATTCAATTCTTTAAATCCCAGTGATGAAGGAGTCCGCCGTACCACCTGTGGTGTTTCCCTCGGGCAGAAATCCCAGTGCCAGATCCAACAACATCCAGTAACACCGGATGGCGACTGCGCCATTTCAACCGCCTCGATCCTCCACCTCCAGCATCTCCTTGATGACCTTCGACATTGGCTCCGCTGCCGCCTCCTCCTCCTCCGGGTAAGATTCCTTTCTCAAATCTTTCAAAACTCCTAATTTCTGAAGCCTTTTCCATTTCGAGATTACCACACTCGATTCCACCTCCTCCGGAATAGGATTTGGAATTGTTAGGGTTTTGTGAATTGTAATGGTGATTAAACTAATGATTGATTATAGTGTTTGCTATAGTTGTGACAGTTGTGAAATTGGGTAGGTGTTTGATTGTTTTGAACTTTTGATGATTAACAGGAGAATTGAAGGAACTTGTTTCACAGGGGTAAGAGTCCTTTCACAAGGTTACAAAATTTACTCACACTGATTCGCGTCTCTCTAATAATGGACTTGCAAGTTCCATCCAAAGGCTGAGGTGCCATGCCAATTATGAAGGTCTCTAATATACAAAGAACAATGGGATCCATATATTGCTCTTCATTTAAGGTACCTTTGTTGTATTGATTTTCTTGGTATTATCTAGTTTTGTAGTAGGCTAACAGTTTAAAACGATTCCTCATTGTTACTATGTGTTTCAACCTTGTGCGTCATGGACCTGAGGAAAATCAAATTTGCTTTATGCAGTAGAGGATTAGAGCTTCTTTGTAACTCTGTCAGGATTCATAATGTCAATCTAGAACTGCAAAAGGCAGCAGAAAAGGTAACTTTCTGTTTTTTTTTTTTTTTGGTTTTTTTGGGTCGAGCCTAAAAATATTGAATTGTGAAGCTGATTTGTCGTTTTGAGATGTACATCTTTGGCTTGGCTTAACTTGATTTCCTCTTGTTCTTCTCAGTTAATCATGAAAGATTTACTTGCTTGGATTCGTACTAATTTGATTAAGGAAAGCCCTGAAATATTAATTAGGTCTGTAATTGTAATTGACTGGTGAATTGTATTATAATGTAGCACTAGTATTACCGTTTAGGTAGATTACTAGGACCCCTTTTGTGTTATTAGCAGAAGATGATGTATTTATATGAATCATGGAGTTTCAGTTGCAGCCATTTCTTTTACTCATTAAGTTCTTACTGATGCGTAACAGTTTGTGGTTTCTAGTTCATGATTTGGCATTTGCTTTGATAATGCATGAGATTTCAATTGCAACTAATGTAGCCCAGAAGGAAATCGGTAAGTACATCAAGATACTTGGAGAAGCCCTTCAGCTAATTAAGTCATCAACAACAATCCTATTTTGGTCCATATGCCGAGGTTTTGCTTAGGTACTTTTGTTTTGGTCTAGAATTTGGTACTTTAACTGTTGGCTATACGTTACTTAATTTGAGTCTTCATCTAGCATGAGCCTTGATGTTAATTTGGTTAGATGGTTGTTGAAGCAAAGAGATATGACATTGATTTAGATTTTTTTTTGTATATGTTCTAGACTAGACTGAGTAGTTTGGGAACTGTTTTTGCAAAGTGAAATTATTTCACCACTGCTCAGGCACAACGTTTTCTAGATTCTAATTATGGTATGTTAGTTTCCATCTTATTGAAAACAAAATGAAAGTACAATTTCTCTTGGTTAAGAAAGAAAGCACAATCTTTTAGAACAAGTCACATACTAGTTTCTAAACCACCTTGAGAATGTGTTTGATGAGTCTCTTATTGCCTTTATTGGCATATGACATCTTTCATTGTATGGAGTGACATTGTATTCCTCACATGTTTATGGTTTCATTTGGTGACTTAAGTCTGAACTTCAATGTAACTTTAGATCGACTGAAATTACAAGGCTGATGCATTACTAATAGTACTCAGAAGTTAAAACAACTATACTGCCTTTGGGGCCATTTCATAGTTATTCCATACACTAGTTACACAGCTTTATTAATTATCAATCTATCTCATTTGCTTCATTTTTTGACTTGCAACCCTTACTTTTTCTTTTGTTTGTTCGAACAGGTAGATGCCAAAGTAGGAGGGTTTGAAGCCAATACGTTGCATCTGCAAGTGGGAACCGAAGTGTTGTGGAGATCCTCTTTCCTTTATCTGTTTTGGTATTTTAGTATGTTTTTGGCCTTTAGGTATATATAGGCATGGTTAGTGTGCATTATGGACAAGTTTATGTTTTTGGCCTTCAGGTATATAGGCAGGGTTAGTATGTATTGATATTTGGATGAACATATTGTTGATGGAATGAATATTTTTTTGGATGTGTTATGATTCCCTCTCAGACAATTCAATTCCAACTAAAAACTATTGTCTAACAATTGAACATAAAAAAATGGAATGCAAAAACTGTTGTATGAACCACCTAATGACAATACCTGTCAAACATATTCAATTGCTTAATTAGAAAACACACAACAACAAAATAGTATACAAACAGACAATACCTGTCTGTTTGTATCAAATAGAAACAGACAATGGTTTTCTCAATTTTCTGTTGTCTTCCTTAAATACACTCAACATAATTAAGTCAAACCCTGATGTAGAAGATTAATAGAGACAACAGTTTCTGCACAAGGCTTATCATCTGACTTCTCTTCACAAGTTGCTTTCCGTTAGGCTGATGTCAACAGACTTCGCTTTGGACAACAGATTTGGCATCTCGGTTTGTTGTTCTTTCTGGTATTCAGACAACACGCATATTAATGCTGGCGCTTGTCCAAGTTGGATTCAGACGACAGTTTTGTGATGTCGTCTGATACCTACATCAGAAGGCAGGAGTATTAACAACAACAATTTTCACTATCAGACGACAGTTAAAAACTGTCGTTTGATTCGTTTTTTGGCATAGTGAGCTATACAAATTCAGACTTGTCCATTCTTATAAATGAACAAAACAGATAAGGAAAAAAAGTTTATGATTCAAATGTAATACCCCGAAAAATCCAAATTAATTTCCGTGGATTTTTAGAAATGATTTCACAATAGTGGGAGCGAGTACGAGGCTCTGAGAAGTTGTGGAATTAGTTCGAACGATTAATTTTCGAAAACGTACGTTATTTAGGGGCACGCGAAAATCGACTTTTTATACGTATGAAATTTGGGAAAACTTCCTTCATGAAAGTTGTAGAGCTCGTCGACAAGATCGCGTGCATATATGGAACGCAAAAATCGGAGTTCGTATGAATTAGTTATGATTTTTTGAAAAAGTTTCCAATTTAGTATAAAGCTTCCATTTTGGAAATTTCCAAAAATAAAAACAGATTTTTCCAAAATTGGAAAATCGGCTGCGATTTTAGTTCCCCGCCGGAAATCGCCTCCAAAACTTCGATCGACGATTTCTTCCTCCTCCGGCCACCGATCCTCACCAAACTTCTTCCATTGGCTTCGTATGGTCCTTGCGCACCTGTCTGTGGCAGCCTTTCACGGCGGCGCGGCCTGTAGCGGCGGCGGCAAGCCCGGTCCGATTTAAGCTCGATTTTGGTCAACGCCGGTTTTCTCCTAGCTCCGGCCACCAAAACTTCCGATCCTTGGCTCCATGAACTCCCCTCAACCTGCTGATCATCATACTAGGAGGATTGCACCTAGAGTGACCGGTTTCACGTTCGTCGGAGCTCGGTAAGTTTTCAATCCGAAACGAAAATCTTTCGATCGGTATATCTCGAGCTGTAGTGCATCGTTTTGATTGATTCTTTTTCCAGTGGGTTCCCCTTGATGTTATTAACAACTCTCTAGAAGGCATCGAGGCCTGAAATTGAAGCTTTGACGTCGAAATCGAGCCTTGCCGGATTCTGCAAAATTTTGGAATTTTTCCGACCACAGAAGCTTTCGATCGGTATATCTCGAGCTACAGACCATATTTTTCTGTGATTCTTGAACCAGTGAGTTCTTCTTGAGTTTCTTAACAACTCTTCAGAAGGAATCGAAGCCTTAAATTGACGTTTTTACCTCGAATTGGAGCTCGCCGTTTTCTGCAGTTTCTCGCCGGTTTCTGGAAAATTCCGGCCACCTTCATACTGTTCAAGGTAATTTTCGACCCCTTCCGGTCATTTTCAGACTTCGTGCTAGTTATGAAAGTTGTTAAGCATGATGAGAGGAAGAAGAGCAGCCCGGCCCCGACACCATTGGTGGTGGTTGGCGGCGGCTCTGCCACTAACTCCGGCGGCCCTTTCCGGCCACCTCCGGGGATCAAAAATATGGTTTCTGTACATTTTCAGATTCTATATTTCAATACGATCATTTCGATATATTATACGCAATTTTTGGATATCGTATGATTAAGTTATGAATTTTACGATTTCGATCGATTTCGATCGTTCGATTTGTGATCTGTGAAGATCGGACCGTCCGATGGACTTGTAGTTTTGTTATGTTGATCTTATGACTGTCCCAGTGGCTTTGTGTGGTCATGGGCGAAGATCCGACCGTTGGATATTCGTATAATTGTGAAATAGTGATTCGGAAGGCGATTCGTGAGAATCTAACCGTCGGATTTTCGTATAATTTTGAGGAGATGTTTGTTAGAGTGATTCAAGAAGATCTGACCGTTGGATCTTCGTGATAATTTTGGAGGATGATCCTAAGGGCGATCCGTGAGGATCCGACCGTTGGATCATCATATAAATTCGATCTGGCCGTTGGATCATCATTAAATTAGAATCCGACCGTTGGATTTCCGTATATGTGTGGTTTATGAATGATTGCTAAGTTAAGATCGTATCTGACTAGGTGATTGACGGTTTGAGTTAGTGGACGATTGTGGATCGTATTTTGAGCGGAATTGAAGACGCAGCGGGATTATCGAGGTGAGTAAACCTCACGTGGTTCATATTACGAACCGAGTACTTTTAATTAATTTATTTTTTGTCGTCATTGTGTGAACTATAGTTGGTATTAATGGGCATTCCTGTGTGAATGTCTATCTATATATATATTATTTATGTGAAATAATATGTATTGTTGAAATTGTGAGATATTATGTACTGTTATGGTTGTGTTGAGTTTATTGTTGAAAAGCAACAATATTGTGAGAGGTATTAAATTTATTGTTGAGAAACAATAAATTGTTGATTTGTTGAGATATATTGATCTGTGGAGATCAATAGGTCACGGGGGTGACCATGGCATCTATTAGTGAACCACGCCCTTGTACCGGGTAGGTGGAAACTAATAGCATTAAATCGTGAACCACGCCCTCGCGCCGGGTAGGTGGAAACGATCAGTTAGAGCTCTAGTCTGTCTGCCAAATGTTGAGTGACCTTATGAGGGTAACGGGGAGTGACTCATAAGTGTATAATATTTATATATATATATATTTATATATATATGAGAGTGAGAAAGTGAAGTGGTTTTGTGGTGATCATTGTAATTGTGATGTTTCTACATTTCTATACTTGAGTTAAAGGAAATGTATTTTATTAAATCAACAGTTCTTCTTGTTTACTCATACTGGCTGTAAAAAGCTTACCGGGTTTTGTGTTGTTGCAACTCCCGGTACACTATTCAAATTGTGTAGCGGGTAATCCTACAGGACAGGAGAACCAGGACGGTGATCGTGCGGTTAGAGCAATTGTTAGAGTTTTACAGCAATTGTACGTTGTGAGGTGTGTTATGCTCATTTGAGCTTTACAATATTGCTTGTGAGAGTGAATTGTAATAATGAACTCGAAGTTTCGAGATTTGGATTTTGTAATTGTAATTATTCATGTTTCGGATTTGAATTTATTATTCAAAATTCGGGGCATGACATCAAACCTCTTCCCTCCTAACTGAATAGTTATTACACTGAACTTTCACTCTAATCACTGCAATAGCCAAATTGTTTCATGCATGTGTTAGTTTTCATTTTATTAAGTTTTAGCAAAAGATCTGAGTAGGCAAATTCAAAATCATCCATGACACTTACCAAATAGCAGTTGAAGTTGAAGTTGTTGTTCAAGCTCTCTCTATGCTAATCTGCAATGCTGTAAAAACTAATACAGATCGCAGCATCCGTAATAGTAATCCTAGGCAATTGTACCAAAGATATCATAAGGCCTCAAAAAGACCATGTCTACCACTATTTCAGATTTTCAGTACCAATTGGTATATTAATGATTTATGCATATATTGATAGAACTAAAGATATGCAATGAGTTAAGTACACATGTCATCATCAAACCTGAATCTATATGCATTTGTTTTCTGAAAAATATACATTTGGTAAGAATTATACTATTTTTACTGTAACTAATTTGCCTATTGATTTTAGCTTCTGTGTATCATTAGCAGTGATGCATATATCAGAGGGGGAAAAAAATAACATAAGGAAACTAAAGCAGGAAAAAGCCAATGACAGATTGCACAT
Organism: Rosa rugosa; assembly: GCF_958449725.1. NCBI lineage: Eukaryota > Viridiplantae > Streptophyta > Magnoliopsida > Rosales > Rosaceae > Rosa > Rosa rugosa. The sequence continues at coordinate 32,489,123 of NC_084824.1, forward strand.
CATAGAGCATTATAAACAGCACCCAAATTTGCACTCCATCTCAAATAAATGTAAAATTCCTTTTGAATATACTTAGCTTATGTGAATTCCCTGATAAAAAACTTTTGTCTTTGAAATTTTCAAAATAGCAATAAAAATTTCAAAACAGGAACTGCTCCATCGAAAGATGTAACAATTCTTCAGATAAATATGGTTGAAAAATTCAATCAGAACACAAACACTGAAGTAAACTATCGTACCTTTGAGGTAAACTCAATGCAGCACCTATCCGATTCGCCTTGTAGTTGGTGAATGATAAGCACTTATCCTCTCATAAACAAAAATAACTTGCTAGATTAAACATCATCTTCATACCCTTGAATTCAATCCAAAAATCCTTCTCTGTACTCTTAACATGTTTTCTACACATACCCATGACACTATCAACACCATTCATCCCAAAATAGATCCCAAAAACATGCAAACACAGAAAACCCAAAAACTCAATTCATAACACCATTGAAACCATCTCCAAACTGGAAAAAAAAAAAACAGCAACAGATAACTCACCTTAAAGAATATTCACCAAAAAAAAAGGATCATACGTATACCACAAACTAAATCAATCCTCATCACTATAATCAAAGAATTTGCTTCTGTTTATAATCAATTCTCACCACTATAATCATACATATACCATCTAAACCGACTCTTACTGCTACAATCAAAGAATTTGCTACTATTTACTCCCATAAGCAATCAAGCTTTTCAATCTCCTTCTCCCATAACCCATAATCTAATTACATTGATTTGTTTTGGCGTATACTTTTGAACAAAAAAACTTTTATTGAACTGTTATTAAGCACTTGAATTTTTTTTTTTTTAAACATGTCAACCAAGCATTACATAAAAGAGCATGCTTTTCCTTACCACAATAAAAAAAAAAAATTCATACAAATTAAGAAAAGAGATGAACCTCAATAGCATACCTTAGTTTCCACACATCCAACCAAATCAAAAACTCAGACCTCAACCACAACAATTGTCACGCCCCGAATTTCAAATAAATAAATTCGAATCTGAAACGCGAAAACTTAACAAGTACAAGAAAACACTTAGAAAAATTTTCAATTAAATTAAGCAACTACACAAATCGAACTCACAACTGTCAATACCGAGTCGTTCTCTAGAGTCACATATCACATCACCAAGTGTTTACAAATTAAACTGAACAACAATTCAATAAGTAAACAGGCTCACCAACTCTCTACACAACGGAAGACTAAAACAAAATACACTTCTACGTCCAAGCTACAACAACTATTAAACTTCAGCTTCGACGACTATAACTCCGACCTGCACAATAACCCCTACACCATAGAATAGTGCATCGGGATTGAACAAAACAAACCCGGTAAGCTTTTTAAGCCCGTATGAGTAAACCCAATTAAAATGACTCACGTCATGCATGCTTATAATTTTTCAACTCGTGAGATAAATTAAAGCATCAACATTTAACTCTACAAAACACAACCAAACATATAATCACACTAGGTAAAAATTTGTAATCCTTGCATAGAAAATTAGTTCAGGAGATCACCTAAAATCACACAACTCAAAATCATCGTAATCCCTGCGTGTATTTTAGTTCAGGAGATTACAATTAAATCAAACAATAGAATTCATAGTAATCCAAATCTCACGTATAAATTAAAGAAAGAACACCAGAAACATTCTCCGATAACTACGTACTCATGATGCAGTAACACAGTTACCACCATGACCGTACGCATACGACAGACTACGTACTCATGATGCAGTAACCCAGTTACCACCATGACCGCACGCATGCAAACAGACTGGAGCTTTAACTGAATCGTAGCCTGTCACCTCGGCCGAGGTTCAAACCTACGATATCTTTGCACCCAGGTTACCACTGTAACCTTCAGACGTCAGACCCTTCGGCCCTCGGAACAAGACATTTAAGGAAATCCCATACGACTCAAAAATGTCACACCATAACTCCAAGTCACTCTTTCAACAATATAAATCATCAAATATACCTCCGGCATAAGTAAATGTTCAATTCAATAACATGAATGAAATAACCAAAAGTCTACCACTACAACAAAAACTGGTATTAGTGACCACAACAATGGTCACAAAAGATGGCAAATTTGGTCACTAAACAGATTTAGTGACCAAAATATGGTGGTCACTGAGTGGTCACTATAGGGTCGTCACTAATAGTAATTAGTGACCAGTTCACGAAGTTGGTCACTAAACGAAATCAATTTAGTGACCAAATTAATATGATCACTAATGTGACCTATTTTAGTGACCAAAGAGTTCATCACTGAAACCCCTAATTTTAGTCACTAAAACATCTAATTTGGTCACTAAAAAAAACTCACATGCTATATTTAGTGACCATAGTGGATAGTGCCGGTCACTAAATAAAAAATTTATTTTGGTTGTTATCTTTGGCGGGAAAGCAATAGTGACAAAAAAATTGATCGATCATTACAAGTTACGATGTGGTCACTAAATGCCAATGGGTTTTAGTATGAACAATACAAATTTGGTCATAAATACTTGAAACGTTAGTCACTATATCTCAATCTTCTTCATCATTAGGTACAAAAGCTATTGAACAAAATAACATTAGCAATAATCTCCAACAAAATATGTATCTCATCCCCCTCATAAACTATTGAACTTTAAATCCAAAGTTAGTTATATACATAGTACCAGCACCAAAAGAACTACCAAAAGAAACTTGGATAATGATGTATTTCCAAAAGTTAACCAAGTCGAGAGATGTACTTCATAAGTCTTTCTTCCAAAAGCTAATCAGAAGATATATTGCTTAATTAAAACTCAGACCTTGGACCACTCTTCACAAATCTGCAATAACAAAAATAAATATGCAGCAAGTTAGTAAACTAACATATGATTGCAAAAAAAAAAAAAAATCACACAACAGTGATAGTGGAAGATAGTTATTCACTTCTTAATAACCTTAATTGTTTCCTTTTTTTGTTGTTGAATAAACCATGTTGTGTTATTCATAAACTAACTTCTTAAATTAACAAACTTGATACTACATACCTTTATTTCCTAGAGGAAAATTGTTCCAGCAATTTTTTTAAAAGTGCGTCCGTCTCGTTTTGCTTTGCTTTAACTGCCTCTAACTCTTCACTTTGTTGAGCTGCACTAGCCTTCACTGCCTCTAATTCTTCATTTTGTTGAGCTGCACTAGCCTTCATTGCCTCTAACTCCTCTGCAAGTTGGGTAGATCGTCTTTCTGCCTCATCTGCCCTCCTTGTAGCCTCCTGAAGTTGTGAATGATTATTGGAGACTTTCAAATTTTTAGGCTTAGGACCTGCTCCTAAGCCACGTATGTAGCCTGACCGAGGTGGACCAACAATTGTGGAAAGAACTTTATCATATATCTCATCATCAGACAATACTTTTTCTGTCCCTTCATCTGTTTGCTCAGGATTTCTTTGTTTTGTCATCTCACCCTAAGGAATTGTTAATTGAGATAAGCCATTGCACCAATAATAAAATATTAAGACTGTTATTTCAAGAAAAAGTAAACATATATATGACAACTTACATAAGCATTTTCAGCAACATCTCCGACCCATGTTTTCTTGTTTTCCCTAAATCTTGTCAGCTTGAACATGTCAATACGGCTAGGTTCCTCTCCGGTCTCAGGATTTTTCTATTTTATTCAACCATAAAGCAAAGCATATGTCATATGCAACTTTCAATTAAACATGTTTTTACTTTGCAAAAAGAAAAGGATATACATGCTTTTAAAAAAAATAAATAAACAGAAAACGAAAAACTTACATTTTCATATCTAATGCGACTAAATGCTTTTGTCCCAGCACAATGAGTTATTGTTAGCTTATCTCTATTTTTCTTATTTTTTCCGCTCAATTCCTGTATACAAATTGCAAAAAATTGACATGTATAACAGTGAAAGTGGAGTCCAATTATAATGCTAACAACTAATAAATAAATGGACATCTTAGGAATAGAAACAATTGCTCACCAGCCACTCGTCATCGTGCCACCAATTGATGAGAAACTCCCAGTCATCTTCTCCCACATTTTCAGGTTTGTTCTCAAGTGCCTCCTCCACTGATTCATATTGCAAAAACGTTTTATGCAAATTGTATCGCCAAGTGCTATATCTTCTTTTCATGTCTGCCTCAATAGCCTCAT